>NC_069125.1:25296935-25596935 GCF_026914265.1 Mya arenaria
TGCATTGAAAGCGCAATTCACTCATACACCTATAATTCATCAGGTACTCATACGTAATAGAAACGTATTGAATCCGAATTAGCTATAAAGCGTATCGTATGATAATCATATTTTTCAAACTGTTTGAGACACGTTATGACTTCTGAACTTTCAAATTTTGACATCTATTTATCATAATATTCATTGAGGATAATTTTATATGGAGAAATCAATATTAAAAATCCTTTCAGACTCAACGATGGATTGAAACTATTCAAGTCTTGAAGTGTAAATACGAACACAGAAAATGAAACGAGGCAATATTTTTTTTATTAAGATATCATGCATACATTTAAATTTTAAATCCTGTTATGGTTTATTTACAGCGGATTTGTGTTTTATTCTCGAGCGTGTGAAAACTTGCCTAGATGCAGAAGGAAAATTGATTTGAAATTGCCATAAAAAACTCTCTCAAGTTTAAAATTACTGAAGTAAACATGTTAAATATTGAAGATCAATTTTTGAAAGTAAATGGTGACAGGACAGCTTATCACTCAAAAAATTGATTAGAATTTCTCAATAGACAGATATCAAATTAAAGTAACTGAACGTCTAATTTTTACAAAAATTTGAAATCCCAACGACTTTTATGACAAACTTAATTTTAGATATGTCCAGAAATTTTAAAAAATGAAAGTGTGTGTGTTCTTTATGGTAATAACTAGTAAAGCTGGAACAAAAACAACTTTTTTAAGAGTTGAATGATTAAAGATTACCTACATTCCTATGGGCATTATTCAGCATTTGTTTCCTGCCGAAATGGTGGCACCAAACCCACGACTTGGTAAATTTCACCACAAATTAATAAAATACATGGCACCTAGCTAGCATTTTCTCGACAAAAGCTGACAGTGAGTGACCGCAGGCCTAAATTTTCAGCTCGGAACTGGGCGATCTATTGTTTCCTTATTAGATTACATGCCAATCAACGTTGCATCTAAGAAAGAGCAGGATTGTTGTCACATAACTTGCTCGTTCCTTGCTGAGCAGTGAAAGTATCTCCGAGGGAATCAATAAACCATGACAAGAATTTGAGGATATTGAGAAGGACAAGTTTTTGCTTCCTGCACTGTGACATGTACAACGGGAGCCACTTAATATATGTTTGAGCTATGCTACGTTCCTCTTTAAATGAATGAAATTTGCTGTTAAAATAGGGTTATAAAGTTTCAATTCAGTCGAACCCTGTTGCTTTTACTCCCAGGGACCGGCAAAAATACCTCGAGCCTCAGAAAAATTGAGCCAAGTGGTATTGTTTACCCTCAGTATTAAGATATTGGTCCTTTACTGATGATCTAGTTTGAGCAAACGAGGAATTTGAGTCAACGGGGTGTGACTGTATAAGCTTGAAGACTTGCATCTTTATCTTATAACTGTAACAAAATGTTTACATCTTAGGCTTTAATAATGACTTACATTAAAAGCTTATGACTGAAATCTACCAATGGCTTACTTCATGAGTTGACTTACCTTTCCGAACGTTGAGAAGTACTTTTTCACGTCTTCGACCGTTGTCTGTGCGGACAACCCACCAACAAATATCTTTTTGGTTTTCGTGACCATCTGGAAAAAGAAATCATGTGTTTATTAACTTATGTATTATCTGACATGGAACAGAATTATATAATAGTAAAGTTTGAGTTGAACCCAATATCATCAAAATGTGAATTTGATTCATAAAAAGAAAGAAAAATATGCTGAAATGCCTCAGGATCATTCTTGGAGTATGGCAAGATGTTTAATTAATAATATATTATATTTAATTGAAACTCGTGCCAACATTTCGTATTTTCTCTAAATGCGCTTCATTACTTCCGGGCATCATCATTTTGAGTAAAACATTTGAAATTTCACGTTTCCTAAATGTTGTATAACAATGCTTGTCATGCATGTAATTATCAATGAAGTTAAATTTAGTCAGGGTTAAACTCGTTCTAAATCAGGCTCACAGTGTAAACCATTTGCATTTTAATTACAGTGTTTATAGTTACTGAAGTCAAGGAAAAGCTTGATCTTTCATTTAACGTAAAAAATGTTAATAAATCAAAAGAAAAATTGACATTGAAACCAAGGTGAAATAGACAAAATATTGTTATTAAAATATACAAATGGGAATGCACTGAGAAATCTACCCTTAACTTTCCAATTTTTAAAAGATTCTAAAAATTATCAAAATGTTAAGATTAAATGGGCTTAAATATTTTTTCAAGAGTCATACCCATTGAGATAAATGCTGAAGAGTTTTGATGATGGAAACAAGATAGAGCCATCGCTATTCCTTAACTTCTGGACAACATTAAGGGCCAAACTCTGACGAACTTCGGAATTTTAACTCCAAACAAGACTCTTGAGTTGTAAGTGATGAAACGTTGATTCGATCAAAAACGAAAAAATGGTAGCTCAAAAAAAAATTGTGAGAAACACAACGGACCGAGGTCTGTTAATTTATTTTGTAGCAGCACTTGACTCCTCACCAAATCCTGTAAACAAATCGTACAAAGTTAAAATTATTTCCAAATGTTTGGTAATCTATAACCAATATGTGGGGAAAAAACGCCTTTAAATATATTACTAATGGCTTTTGAGATATTTTGTAGATAAAAAGCGAAAGTTGATTGTTCTCCATTTAAGGTATTCAAGATCAATTATTGTATATTGTATTTGAATTTGTAACGCGCTTGTAGTATTTAATTGTCAATTAATTTACAATTACCGATCTATTACTTCTTTGAAGGTGTCAAAGACCAAAATCAAACACCGAAAATCTAAAACCGTTCTCTATTGACATATCTATTGTTTGTACAAATTACAAATGACCTTGAACTATACTGATAGTATCATCGCCCTAAAAAAAGGTTCAATCACAATTTTTTTTCCAAACCATTCACTACACTATGAAAACCAAGTTTAGACGTCAAGCTTATCAATATTAAAGAACAAAATCAGTGCTTAATGCGTCCAATCAATTTGTCAAGGAAAACTGTCCGCATTTTCACTGTTAGGGCGAAAATGATCATCAACTCATAAATTGGCTCGATCAGGTTACAGTATTGAGTTTGAATATGCGCTATAAATGTTTTCACACATAAACCTGAAATTATGCGAAAATCAACAAGTTGCTGTTCATTTTCAATATTTTAATATTTGCTCAACAGAGCAATTTTCCTTATAAAAATGATGAATTGCTGTCAAAATCATTTACTATGCTCCTACGTCAACACATTTCAATCGCTTTCATTATCATATATGATCATCAAGCATTTGAATAACCATATGTTTAGGTAGTAAACGTAATCAGATGTTTGATTTCAATATAAAACAATTAACTCCCAGCAACATCTGTGGATGCTGCTTTTAAAGAACGCAAAACTAAAACAAAAACGGAAGACAAAACAAATCCAGCAGTAAACGCAGCAGCCAACAGCTGTTGCAAGAAAACAAAAACATACAGAACAAAACATCTCTTGTGAAAACCTGCCTTACCGGTTGATCAATCTAAGAACTGTAAAAAAGGGCAAAATGGCGTAAAATCAATTGGTTTATTACAAATGAGATGGCCGTAAGATGGGTTTCCGCATGTAAACCGCATGTTAACCGTTTGTAATCAATGAATAATGAACTCTGTACAAGTAATAATGATCTTATATCAAACCCCACCTAACATCCTGAACAAATAGATGTGGAGCCATATTGTTAAGGCAACTCTTTAAGAATTACTTCCCTTTAATTGACTTAAGCCAGTTTGAAAAAATAAAGGTGTGTGAAATGTTTCAAAGGAATTAACTTTAAGAATTACTTCCCTTTAGTTGACCTCAGTTTTAAAAAAATAAGCTGTGTGAAATTTTGCAAGGGAATTAACCCTTGCTTATTATCTATCTTGTACTTGAAATTTAAGATTTTAATTAAATTATTCCAGACCATTAAGTAATCCATGAAAATTCCATACCGATTACGCTGTGATATAATCATAAAGACATTACATTTGTGGGTGTAAAGTTCTTAAATAACTAATGCAACGTTGTTTTATCGAGTTGCTACATTTAATACTTGAAAAAGCTAACAGATAAATACAAACTTGGCTGAAATGACACTAAAAATACAGGAATTCTAAAAGGATTCTATTCAGCGGATTGAACGGATGACAATTTTGCAGGCATATGTTGTCATATCAAATTCAGCGTTCTATTTACAGATCAACATTTGATTTGTTCAGACCAAGACCCTATTAATTACAAACAATCAATCATCCTTATTCAATTTACACAAACATTTTTTTTTAACATTTAAAACATAGGCAAAAGATTTTTATGGCCCATCTGCAAGGAAGTGCAATTGGCTGAGGATTTTATGGCAGACAAGACTGTAAGATATAGATTATTTTCCCTCTAAACAAATATTTTCATTCAATTAATTTATTAGTCTTTCCTCAGTTTTAAAGTTACCTGTAGAAATTTCAATCTCCTTGCAAGATTGCAGGGCTCCTTTTCTTCAAAGAGAAACCACATGATCGTCAGTAACCCCTAGTGAATGCCTAAATCATAGTATTATTTTCCCATAAAGATTTGTGTCTTAATATGAGGCTTCAAGTATCCAGGAGTAAAATGGGGTATTTTTGGTAGGAAGGACTGGGTGCAATGAGCTTAAAGGGCTCCATCCTATAACCCTGAAAATCTGAGAAAAAACCTTGATGGCATATCCAGTTACTGTATAATTCTTCAGCTCAATCCATATTACATTAATGCTTTCCTAATAATGACAATATATAGCCTTCAAATTAATATTGCTCAACCTAAGATGTCAATGTAATCTAGTCTTATATCAATATCACTTGGCAATTTCAAAGTTTGAGCTAGATTTCAGTCCACCATTTTAAAAGGTACCATAACTACAACATTACCATAGAAAGTTTATGTCAAAGGCGACCCCAATTGTTAAATAATGTATGACTGTTTGCCTCTAAAAACTCGCTAATGATTACAGATAATTTGTCAAAAGCAACCGGTCCAGTTTTCATACCCTGTAAAGTAACATGTCGAAACACAATGGACAATCTACGTAGCACAAAAGCATGTTTACTTTTCTGTTTAGACTTCAGATATGAAACGGTGGGAAGAAAGTTACAAAGGCGGCATTCATTTTGACACAAAAATTCAACAAATTAGAAACTAGAACCAGTATCAATAATTATCTATTCAGACCAGAACATTTGTCAAACAAAATCCGCAATTTCAAAGTAAAAGACTGTTTGCTTTAGAACAAAGGTGGTTTTGACTCCAAGAAGACGTTCTGAATACACCTGTTTTGAACTATCAAGTTCACAACAAAGCTAAATTATTCTTTAAAGAGTTTTGAAAATTATTATTATACACTGAAGAAATAGAATTTAAATTGAATTCATGAGAATTTTTTATTTCAGCAAGACTATCTTCTCTAGAACTCTGCATGCAGAGCCTTATGGTCTGAGTCTATAAAGCTTTACTATATTGTAAGAGAAAGAAAAGGCAATACCCGAATGATTTGGTAAAAGTTGAGAACTTATACGAATATAAAACTGTTTACTAGGCCTAAGAAAAAAATTCATTTGGTTCGGGTTGACTGACCCTACCTACAATTTTTATAAGTGTGTGTTTTAATTTGTTGTTCAAAACCTTTAAAGCTTTATACAGAGTATTACTTTGACACTTCATCAATGATGACTATTACATACTTATATAAAGCTTTAAAAAAGCCTATAACCAACACAACCAGTATTTGAATAAGATGTAACCCTAACCAAACCATTTTATTTTTTTGGCCCTAGAATAACGCAACATTCTTGAAATTTGACCTAGCCAAATTTCTTTCAATATCTGCAAAAAAGATGGCTTCCCAGGTTATTTCTTCTAATCACATAATGGAATAAACAGACTTCAGGGTTCATGTATTTCATATGGAAACCTCATTTTTTGCAACAAGAGAATACCCGAGACCACAACACCATTTTGTATATACTATCCCCATGGATGTTATAATGCTCTTCCAAACAAGTAAAGCCATCCCTTTCTTCTGTTGCAATACTTTTCTTCTTTATCTACGTTGCTCTAAATGTTGGAAGAAAGCGAAGATGTTTTGTCGGCTTCTTTGTTTAATGTCACTTGGAACGTTTTCACTTTCACTCATTGTAAAGGACTTCTCTGTATCTTTGATAGCTCGTTTATTTCTTTGCAATATACATCTGGCTGCAATCCTCTGCATCTGTATTTACAAACTGCATAAACTCATGAACTTTATGTTGCTCCACATCAGGACAGTCAGGTGCCAAAGAATCCTTACAATCTTGGAAGAAATTGCAAAGGATAGGTAGTGATAAGCTAGCTGTAATTTTTTTATCAGATTTTCATGAAATTTTATCTTATCTCTTAGGCAGAATATCTGATAAACGGCTAAATTGGCTTCCAATCCTGATCATCAAGGAGGAAAAACCTAGTGTCTAAAAAACACACCAAAGTACAGTGCAATATATTCTTAATGGTAATAAAAACAAACCCTTGAATCTACCGCAAATGAGCTCTTATCAGAAAATCAACAACAGTTTCCTTATAATGCTCAGTACTTCCAAAGCACTTCTCAGCATCAGTTAATATTTGATCGACTTTAATATAAGGAAATGAGCGTTCAAGGAAAAGATAAAATCATCGATAACAACATTGTTGCCTGCCAAGACACAGTAGCGATTTGTTGACTTCTGGTGATTTCCTTCTACCACCAGTGTACCCTTTTGTATGTCAAACATTCTTTAAATTCCGATTTTATATATTAGGGCATCAAAAGTGTTAACTCAGACTGCTGTTTTGTTTCAACGTATATGAATTCATAAAAAAAAAACACAACGTATATTTCATTATGTATTTGATCAGACGCTAGAAATTTAAAAAGATCATCTGCTTTTTAATATTCATTCTTCTGAAAGAGCCTTCTTCCTGGAATGTCATTATTAGTTTGAAATTACTAAGAAATGGTATGGTCATTACTGGAAGCTTCTCTGAGATGAGAAATGAGTCCAATTACACATCTATGCTGATCAATAGTTTTCATTGATAATGAAGACAAGGTCAAACATTGCTTGGAACTTCAGAAGGACATAACAGGTGATTCATTAGCAGGTGCTACAATTACGAACATTCCTTAGAAATAAAATGAATTCCTAGAATCAAAACATCAACATAGTAACGAGTTCTCTCATCTATGATACGAAACAAGGCAATCGATCGAAGAAGTTAGATATTCACTTAAATAAAAACAAACCTCAGATATTTCATTCAAACACACATTATTCATGTAAAAGATGCTAAGAAACAAGGAACCTAGCAGTATTAGAAGTCAAGAAAAGAAAAAAAATTGGGGGTCAGGTTCATTAAGTTATTTACATATTATCATCTGTTGTTTATGGTGTGTAGTCATAAAAATTATCCTCCAAAGCAGTTGCAATAACTCTGACAGCTGCTAAGCAGAAAGCGTTAGGCTACAATTAACAAACAACCAGTCTTGGAATCCTGCGAATTTCAGAAGCCTTGAAAGTAATTTTTCCTTTAGCATAGAAAACTGTTGTGAATCTGACAGCAAGGAGCACAGAGTGCAGACAGTTAAATGAAATTAAGATAAGGTTTGCTGTTACAAATTTACAAGTTTCCCATAAAAATGACACTCCAGAATTCTTTGAGTCTATAAACTGTTCATTGCTGTTGTTGTTTTCTTCTTTTAGAGCGATCCTCATAACCTATTCAAGGAAATCATTGGAAAACCATTTCATGACAGTGTAAACATGATAAAGGCTGATCAAGAAAAGTTGCAATTAAAATAACGAGGGCTGAAATCGAAAATGTTCTTATTACACCTTGAATATAGAAGAACTCAGAACCTTTTAGCTTGCTGTCCTAATAATTAAACTATAAGGATTATCTAAGGATCGAAAGTGCAACCTATACTAATGAAAGCATATATCTTGTTTATGCCAATGCAGTGACAGAAGATGCATTTAGTGATAATGAACTGCACTTAGTAACACCTTCTAAGATTGTTGTTTGTATTGAAATATTTATTGATATGATCGAGTACTAAATGACAGAGAAATATATACTAATTACTACAGCTGTCAAGCATACCGAGTACAAACAAAGAAAGAATAAAATAGCTAAGCTTAAAGACAAGACACAGCCAACAAGGACATTATGAAGAGAACCAGCAAGAAGGAAGGAAGCACAAGACAACACTAAAAACATAGCAGAACAGAACTAAGCAACTTCTCAATGATAATAAGGATATGTATGCATAGTTGAAATGTACAAGTAACATCCAATCTAAGGCAAAACTCATCAGCACATGGACAATGAAACAGAAGCAGCAGATGAAAGCGGACAACTTTTGGATAACCATACAAGGTGAAACCAGTTGCCAGGTGTTCAATCTCAGGCTTACACACAGTATCTAAGACAAGACCAATCCTGCAGAGCAGCAAACAATGCCTCTGAAACAGAAGCAACCGGAAAAGACAACTGAATTTTTTGGACAACCATAAAAAGTGAAACTGCAGTTGTCAGGTGTTCAATCTCAGGCTAACACACAGAAGCTAAGACAAGACCCAGCACACAAAGTAACAATCTACCGAAATGAAAAGCAACCTGACAGGACAACTGGCAGTCTTTTTAGAACCATACATGGTGAAAGCAGTTGCCAGGTAATCATTATAAGCAGGCAGACACAATAAGAAGCAGAAGCACAGTAGCTAAGAACATAGCCCAACAATGACACTATCTTGTAAGACAAGCCACAGAAGGCTATCAGCCTAATGGCTTATCAGCCAGCCTTCAACTAGGACATGCACCAGCTGTCTGGTATGTCTCTGAAGATTTATGTCCCCTTGATTATAAGCAATGAGATAGAATGGCAGAAGTGATACATCCATTTTCGTTTTTAGGTATTTTCAGTGATTTGTGTTGTTCTGCATTTCATCTCAAACTGTGTAAAAGATCGCGCAATTTCCAGCACCAGTCCTGGCAAAGCACTCCAAAGTTATCCAGGCATTCTTGACTAATTTTCTGTTTCAGTTGTTTTTCATGAAAACTCATTAATTCTGTCCAGAATTGTTTCCTGCTCAACTAATACTGTATTAAAAAGTTATTTATAATTTCAAAGGATGCATTGCAACAGTACTAATGATACAAAACAAATCATACGGCCAGAATTTCGATAACTCATGCTTTAAACTTGTAATTTATGGCCAGAATTTCGATAACTCATGCTTTAAACTTGTAATTTATCTTCCAACAATAATATAAATTTTTAATAAATGAAGGGCTTCTGAATTTATAATGTGGTTGTCAATCGACTAAATGCGGGATCTAAAATATCTCATTTCAATTACTTTAGTTAAGTAAGTACATAATGTGACAATACCTGACACACCATCAATCATTTTATAGCAGTGGGTTTTTTTCTCACAGTTTAGGGAATGGGGCTGGGACCTCTCTAACTGGGAAAGATGCGTCATTTAAACTAAAAAACTCAGATTTTTCAAGACAAAGAAATCATGTGCAACATTCATCTGTTATATCTTGGAGCCATCTATATCCAACAGGTGATGCTAAAATAACAACTCCGGGCTTATATATTGACAGTACAAGTGTACTGGTTTCCCCAAATTGAAAGCACCATGGTGCTTAGATAGGATATCGTAAGGGATATGTTCCCTCAATTTCACGCAAGAACCCTATATCAAGTATTATAATTACGGTACATTTATGATAGTTACCTACACTCCCACAAAAATCTGGAATCGGAAACACCGAGGCAAAAACATGGAGGTTTCATTAATCATACATTGGAGATGGAATATTATTACATTCACAGATACTTCCAGCAGACTACCAGAGATTAATGGAATTCTCGATGCTGCCATCTTTTCCCCCACTATCAAAACAATAAATCTGCATTTTAGAATCAGCAGCTTTTCTGAGGTGATTGTGTTATAACCATGCCTTAAAACTGATTTAAAAGAAGATTTTAATCAATACAAACATGTTTGTTCTTTAAGTTCAACTTACTTGTTTAATAAAAATGTTCCACTCAGTAAAACTTTAAGCACATTATATTCGAGAAATATGAAAATTATCTCTTAACATGTATCAATTTAATAGACAGTTGTTTTTGTTTCTAAAAATAACAAAACAAAACCATACCTTTGTTGTCGTTATGGTCTCTGTTGAATAAGGAGATGAAAAACTCATATTTGGAGACGGATACATTTTTTTTTCAATATTTCTTGTAAAAAAATCCTAACAATAAAAATCTAAAACCTGAATTCTCTACACATTGAAACCGTTTGAATCCGTCTGTGTATAAGAACTGACTACAAGACAGGAAAAATGTCTCTCTTATAATGAAATACCAAAAAGAATCATATATAATCTTTGTTAATTAGCGAAGAATTTAGTAAAAGCAATGCCATTATTGCATTGTCTCTTATGTGTCAAAAAACAAAGAAAACAATGCAAAAAAAGAATTTTCTCTCATAACAAGGATAATTTTCGGTGAATCACCCAGCTATCTCAAGTCTACACTATACCGCCAATTACTTTCCAAAACTTAACAAACATATAATTATACCACTTTAGACTAATTTCAAACCATCTTTGACCTTGCACAACAATGGCAGTTTGCGGGCATTCCGCAATTTTGACAGTACATCAGGCAAACAGCTATTATTTTTCAACTAATTCAGTGAGCTCCATGTATACTTTTTCCCATAGGCACATTGGGTAAATCGGTTTTCTACTTTTAAAAAGTAAAATTTATAAATGGTGTAATTTGTCATAGATGGATGGGCATTTAAATTAAAGAATGAAATTGTTTTGTTTATTCTGCCATTTTCCCCTGTTATAAAATAATTATAAGTATCATTAAGATTTAATATAAACATCTATGTTGTTGATAAAAGATTATTATCATTAAATTATCAATAATAAGATAACATAAAAATATTACGTAATTAACGCCTTAAATTGTTTCATAGGTGACAATTTTAAAAAAGGTGATAAATATTTCTTAAAGGTAAATTTTAAGAACTTGCATCAAACAGACTGAAGAATTATGTGTAAGACATTGTCTCGGTACTTTAAACAACATTGAATGGCCAATCACTTAAACTTAAAGAAACACTTAAAATAACGACACCTAATATGCTATTGTGTTGTGGAAATATTTTGTGAAGTGTAAAAATAAGCCTTTTAAAAAAACATGTAATAGCATTAGCACAATTTGACTACTTCATAACCAGCCCTTGTAGGAAAAGGTCAGTTTTTGAAAGAATTTATGATAAAAATACGGAGCTATTATGAAGGTAATATAAAGAATTTTTATATCAAAGGCACCGGGTTTACTTCAGAAGTAAACAAAAATTCCCTAGTGTAAATAATAAAGTTCAAAGTCATACAAAATCGACAATGAATTCTAAAGACCTACTATGGTGGAAGCTTGAGTAAATATTGGACGTATATGACTTAGATATACCACAATGCTTCATATATTTGAACACGATTTCTACCATATTTACTGTCGGCAAAAACAAACAAACATTGACAAACTTTCTCAAATCAATTTGGCCCATTGCCATGGAAACACGTTATAACAAGCTCTTAAAATTAAATAATCGAGTCACTTTTTGAACAAGTTAGCTCCTACTAGACTGAGCATCAACCGTAAACTACCCAAATACGTTGAATTTAAGCATTTGGTATCTGAATCCTTTCATGTTCAAATGTATATGACCGTATCAGCGAGCTTATAGAAATTGTGTTGCAAATCTGTAATATGAGAAAATGAAAAATAAAAAATGCAAAGAACTACATGTTAATATTATTATGTTAACATTATCATAAAACTATCAATTGCCCCCATACCCTTTTGTCATAACCAAAAGCCCCCACCCCACCTGATTTTCCGAATTTTTCCTCCAAGGTTTTCAAAATAAAAAGGTTAATTATATTCATTTTTTTGCCCAGGAAGAAGTCATATTAAACTGGGGAGGGCATAGAAAGCGATCAAAATATATGAGCACATCAGTTATAATTTAAAGTGGATTTGTAAAGCCTGGTCTAGCCCATTCGGAAGTTGGAGTCTTTACCAGCATATCCAATTGTCTGAAAACACTTGCAGCTCACACCAGTAGCTGCATGCATAAGGTCAAAGTAGTGGAACCAGTCTTTCGGTAAAGGACCCACATATTACAGTTGGATTATTTAGTCTGAGAACAATAATGGATCTCCCAAGTCTGGGCGAAAAAGAAATTCCCAACGGACCTCCAAATCAGTGTGAAAAGATTTCCTTAAAAAACCTACTGGTCCTCCAAATAGCAAAGATATTTTATTGCCCTTACATGTCTATCAGATTAAATTCTATGTGCCCTCAATAGTTCCTTAACATCTCCTGAAAGTCTCTGAGATAGAAATCAATACCCCATTTTCTTGTTCCAAAATTGAAGGCAGCTGAAAATCAAATTTAGAAAGACACTGCACCATCGTTAATCGTATTTTGTGAAGTATTGTTCCAATTTTTACGCAGAAAAAACATCCCAATGATGGGACTTTATCACACACTTAAGGAATTGCTTTGGCTGTTGAGATGAAAATTTAAGCCTGATAAATTCGTAAATTTGAAAGAGAGATTTAACATCCATTTCCAATTTCTTTGGGTTCAAATCAGGATGAAGACTCTTTCCATACAGTTATTTTATCAGATCATGAGGAGATAAAAAAAATAAAAATATATGTTGTCACTCTAGTGCAACAACTCAATAACTGCATATAGAAATAAAGGCAGTTAGTGAGTTCTTGCATTAGGCAACAAAGGAAAAATTCATCCAAAAAAGTTTATTTAATTCCATTGCCAATTTACAAAGACAAATATAATATTTGATGAACAAAAACATTATCCAACTTACATAATTACATCATCTAATTTTTATTATACTGACTCATCAATGCATTGTTAAGGATGGAGTCAATTGTCATCGCGTGCAGTATAAACCCACATCATGTCAATTTCCAGTACAGGTTAATACGAAAATAAACATCATCTGTTTTATATACATTGTGACCGAAATGAAATGACAGGTATACCCTAAAAAATGAAGTGTATAACATCCTTAAAACAACATTCATATCATAACTGAACTAAGAAAAGTCATTAACATCATTCTATATTGTATACTTCTTTTCATAAACCTGTTTTTGTGTTTAATCAAACAACTGTTTATTTATATATCTATTCATCATCTAAATGTCAAAAAACCCTAGCAGTACATTTAACAAAGTTGTCGAAGTCTCCACTGCGTGAAAAATTGTCAAACAAGATTCAAACGTACTATAATCTATCAAATAATGGGGCATCTGATTTCACTTGGTTCGATGTTAAGCCGGTTTCAGACTGACCCCAAACATAGGCACATGTCAACGAAATTGATCTCTCCGAAATCCATACTCTATAATTAAACGTGTCCACTTAAGCTGTGTATACAAGACATCCGTTGTTTTCCCGCTATCTTCCAAACTCTGGAGGAATTTCTGCCTTTGGTCACACAATTCACGAGATAACGTGATTGCCCAAACTGAGCCAAAAGCCTTAAAGCCTAAAAACTAGCAAACACTGCGCTCACGAGATTCAGGCCATGACTGGTTATAGGAAAATTGATAAAATGATATTTAATTTAGCTGTGCAAACCCATAAGATTTAATTAATCTTGACAAATGGGATTCTAACATACGAACACAAAGCGGAAAGTATGCTGGCTCTATTCATGTTAGTCTCGATTCTATAAACGTCACATCTTGTTACGAACCTAGCTTCCACGAAGACAAAAATCAATTCCGCATTAGATGAGTTTTCGGGGGTGAAAAACAAGAGACGATATTGAAAAGCAGTCATGTCCGGAATAAAAATCCAGTGTCTCTTCCCGGAGAGTACCGTCTTCAGAAAAATATAGACGTGCGTAGCAATAAAATTGTATAACGAACAGTGGCCTCACAGCCATTTCATATCCCCTGAGGCACCTGCATTTTCTGACGTTGACTTTTGTTTAGAATCACTCAGATCTGTAGGAACTGAATTCCCTCTGCCTGGAATAGGTCACCTGAGGTATCTTAACAATTCTCATACAACTGCAAAGTATTGTCAAGAATCTTGAATTATATCTTATTCGAGATCTTATAATGCAATACAGATGTATATCACTTGTACTTTGTATATGTTGTTGGATCTGTTTTATCCTCTGAGCCCTTGCTATGCATAAGGCCATTGAATATGTGTTCATGATTTTTTAATTGCATAAAGGATCGACCATATACATGTGTTTCTAGAAAAACCATGATAACTAGCTGCTCATAATTATTCTCCTTTTTTACATGAGAATGTTATGCATTGACACCGCAGGTATGAATAAACTCAAATACAGACCTCAGTCCAACATTTTTATTTGAGTCAATAAAATTAAAAGGGGCAGATGAAATGAAATTGGGGATGAAAATCTAGCAATTAATTTAAAGTCACCTTAGAAACATGAAATTGGGATTAAGCATCAGACATCAAATTTCTGCAAAAATTATCTTTTAAAGGCAGGAGCAATTAAAAGCTTTTTTTACATAACAACATCATACATTTTAGTTAAAGATTGCCATGTACGATACAGCACGTTCCCCAAGGAAATGCAGAAACGTATACCCCATATGATGCATTAGCATCTATAAGCATTCATCACATGGAAAGTCCCATGAACATTCATCATTTCTTAGTTCACATGATGCTTCGGAAAGAACCATTTCTATTTTAGGATATAATTTACATGTAATACAATTATTTTGCTTAAGTTTAAGGAAAACTATGGCATGTTGATGTAGTGATGGTGGTTTTCTACTTTTTGACACAATGTACTTGTTTCATTCTTTTTCAAAAGTATTTTAACCTCATTATTTTAAACATGAAACTTTTCATGAAAGAGAATATATAAGTTTACAAAAAGGAAAAATGTTTTACGGCCTTGACATCAGAACCTTGACATTTGTGTCCAAAGGATTAAAAATGGCATGTTGACTAAAAGAACAATATTACATGTGGATGAAACTTTTTACTAATAGTGTTTTCCATCTAAATTTTAGATGTCTATTCAAAAAGCATTTAAAATAATCCCACTACACAAATATTATTTACTGCTGAACTAATCTGTTTGCAAAGGGTCACTCAGGACAATAGGAGGTTACAGAACACTAAGTTAAGCAGAAACAAAAACAAACTTAATGAATGGTAACTTTCATAAAGGGAACATTACAACATAAAAACTCTATTTGTTCTCAATGGAAACTCTCACACATACATGTATGTTTACAGCCAACATTATGCAATATTTTCATAATTGCTCAAATTTTTACTCTTGTTAAGCTTAAAATTCCTTTCAATATTTGGTCATTAAGAGTTTGGAGGTATTATAGACATTTACAAATGATTATGTCAAAAAGATGAATTCTCTGAACTTCAAAATAAACCGATTGTTAACATTTGCAATGTATAATGTATAAGATCTGAAACTTAAAAAAACTTCTGTCCAAGAATTAAAAAAATTTAAGAGATAAATAAATAAAATATTTTTTGGTAAAACCTCAATATCATCATAAATCTTTAACATCACAATAGAAAAACTTAACTGTGACGCATCGTGTATCCAATTTGTTTGGTGAGAAAATAGATGGTCTACACTCATTTTCGCTTGATTAAATAAGAAATCATGAATATAACGACTTAGACTTAAGAAATATAAACATTAAACTGTTGACACAGTCATGTACATTTTGGCTGAGCTGATGTTTTTTGTCAAAGGATGAAAAGCATAAGAAATATTCAATGTAAAAACGTGTGCACTGATTCATTCGACTTCTTTTGAAGTTCACCTTACCGTAAAGTTGAGTATACATTAATTTATGTATAAATATACAATTTTACCATCATCGTTGTCTGTTATTATGCAATAAGGGTTGTAATGTCTATATCCAATTCTATTAATTAGCCATAAACAAGTCTTAAGGCTTTTGTGTAGTGATCTTAAAGACCTGTACCTAAGGCATTTCAGCATAAAATCTTTGTACAAGGCGAATGCCAGTATTATAATATCATCATTACCATATTATTATACAGTTCATATAAACATTGATAAACACAGATGTTAAACATCAAAAATCGTACATGTAAATGTTTCACCTTAAAGGTTTCAATAAAAGATATGATTTTGTGATAAAATATCTAAACATATAGAAAATAATACGGAAGAAACACTTACCTTTGGCTGTGCTTTCCTGGGAAACGCAACTTTGGGGTCCACCTGAGGATAAACGTAGTACAAGTTTTCCATTATGCTTCGATAATTTTATGAAACTGAGCACAAAATTCAATAAAATTCAATTAAACCCTAACTCTGAACTCGCCAAACAAGAAAATGCAAACAATTTGTCCGTTCAGAAAAGCTGCCTGTTCAAACAAAATAAATCCAGTAACTTGAACGAAAAACTTTCACCACGTCAAAACTAGTCCTAATTAGTGATAGAATACCGTATAGCGCAGTAAGAAATCTATCACTTATAGCAATGTACAATACAAGATTTACAGGTCTCAAAACGATGGGTCAGCTGCATAAAATATTTGCACTCCAGTGATTACTTATTCCTTTATGACATTAGCTGTCACTCTGATTGCAAACGGCCTTATGAAAAAACTTGAGAAACAAGTTTTCGAGTTTGAATCATGAACTGGTATGGACAGGGAGAGCTTTTATGCTAAATACCTCGCAAATATTAGCACGCCATTGACTGACACATTTTTAGAAAGCAGCCTCTATATTTTAGTTTGTAGATGGAAGCTTGAATGGTGACGAGAACAAAAGATTGTGCCGCCCTCTTTTCGTATTCGCTAACCCTAGAAGTCAGCAAACATCGGTAAATACAAAATCGAACTTCACCCTTTGTGATGTAACTGTTATTTCATATTATTGAATAAATAAGTAAACATGAGGTGTTTGAGAAAACTTTAGCCCCCCTTCCTGTGCGTATTTGAAAACTGGAAAGTTAATAATGGACAAACTCCTTTCATCCGCATTGGTTCAATGGATATTTCGAGACTATTGCACAGGTGTAAAAATTGTGTGTACTTTTACCCATAATCAATTACAATAAACAAACTTCACCAAACAAAAACCTAACAAACAGTTAGAATAAGTAATTTACAACAGCAAATACATTGCTTGTTTGACCTTCTTCCCAACTAATAAACTAGGGTGTTCATATTTGGATAGAAAGGGGCAATAAACATTGAAAACTGTCAAAAACCACTGGAAACCAGCATGAAATTCTGCAATGAAAAGTCTAATATTTGACAGTTATGTGCTAAAAACTCGTGCTTCATATACATAACTGAAGTTAGAGGTCAGTTATTGATAATCAAGGACAGAATAGAGATCGTCTTATCATGACCATAAACATCGTAAAAATGTCGAGGGTACACAATCACCTATCACATTCGACATGTGCATATTTACATATTTACATTGGTTGGTATTATTACTGGGGTTTAAAGTACTATGGGTCATAAAAACAGGGTTAGGACCTATTTAGACCAAAAAATAGGAAGTGAGTGACTATTCCTGTGAAATAAAATATCAACAACCCACTTTCCCACAAAATACAAACAAACATCTTTAAACCATCTGGACAATGAAACACTAGAATTTTCTACATGTCCAGATTTCCTTAAAGTTACATACTCCTGGCATGAAATTGTTTGCATTTTCTTGGAAGTAGAAATGTGAATAGTCTGAAATATATCATTATGCTGTTACAATCAGACATCAAAATCAAATAAAACATTGTTATATGCAATTACTCAGTCTAACAATCTTCCTGAAATTTACCATAATGAATCATAACCCAATAAAACCAGTCTATTTCTAGTTTAAGCAGAACAATTATAATCAGTGACTGCAATTGTATTTCATTTTAAATTACATATTTTACAGTTCATGCTGTACCATAAATTCCATGGTACAGATTTATGACTGGAACCTTGCAACTTTCAGGAAGATGTGTCAACCTTATTACCAAATTTGATGATAATATTTTAATTTCTTGTACAGTTTAGTTAATACAATGTACTAAATGATATAAGATCAATTCAAAGGCAATATATAAGAAGATTTTTATGATCTATTGGCTTCCTCAGTAGAAACAAGAACTGGTGTTTAATCAGAGAGGCCGAGAAAACGAATCTCTAATGGGGTTCAAACCCCCAAACCCTATAACACTAGAGGCAGACACCTATACCACTAGAAAGCGTCGCCATACTGCACAGCTAATAAAGATTAGTTGATTTGAATATATACCTGTTTCCCATCCAATATATGAGGTCCGTTTTCTAAACATTTGTCTACACTAACAGGATCTTTGTAGGTTACAAAACCAAACCCCCTGAAAATAAACAAAAGTAACATATGCATACACTGGGGCATTCAATTTTACATATGCATTCACAGGGCATTCAATTTTACATATGCATACACAGGGTATTCAATTTTACATATGCATTCAAAGGGCATTCAATTTAACACTCTTTAAATACAAACTTTCTGAATAGGCATCTTTGTTAAATGATAAGTACTGACTAAACGGAAAAAATCCAGTTATTTTTGTCTGAGGATTTCTCTTGCGCAAACAGTGCATCAATACATTTTAAAAAAAGTTCGAAATGTGTGTCACTGGCTAAATGAATTAATTTAAACTCCAAAGCACGCCTATAAAAATCTATGATCACCTTTGCCAAAACAAATATTTGTAAGTAAGGTATTCTTTCATATATATTGTATATACAAAGAATGGCAAAACAACTCTATTGAATCTCCTTTCTACCAAGGAATTCAAAAATTATTTACATTCTTTGATATCATTTATGTAAGGACTATTATGGCCCATTCTTTTACAATTACCATACTTGGTTTAAAAGACCAAGAAAATTCTCTGAAGTATACTTTCAACCAAGTTCCGTGTCATACGTTCATTTTTAGAATATCCTTCATGATCTTATTCAATATTCATGACATTATGCTGCGAGTGACCAAAATTGGCCAATCCTGATGACTGTATGTTCATAACAATAGTAAGATTTTCTTGAACAAGTCTGAATATATAAACATGTAACAAAACCGAAAAAAGTTTAACATGCCCGTGGTACGTTCGGGCTTGTGCTATTTCTGATCACCGATTATGAACAATTTAAGGATATGTCCAAATACCAGGTCATGGTTACATGTAGCTTCTAAAATACATATGTAACCATTGCAAAATTTCAATATAAAGTACTAAATGCCAGCAGGACTTGTGAACCATACCATTTAAGTAAAAAAAGATAGCCACACTTTTAAGAATGGATATCAGCAGCAATTGATGCTTTTAAAGATGGATGTTGGCAGCAATCGATACTTTTCAGGATGGATATCGGCAGCAATCGATGATTTTCAGGATAGATATCGGCAGCAACTGGATGTATATCGGCAGGAATCAATAATTTTCAGGATGGATATTGGCAGTAATCAATAATTTTCAGGATAGATATCGGCAGCAATCGATGATTTTCAGGATAGATATCGGCAGCAACTGGATGTATATCGGCAGGAATCAATAATTTTCAGGATGGATATTGGCAGTAATTGGTACTTTTCTGGGTGGATATTGGGAGCTATTGCTACTATAAAGGATGGATATCAGCAGTAATTAATAAAGTACAGCTTCAAAAACATAAAAAAGGACTATTGAAAGATTTGCAATGAAACCCACAGAAAGCCTGGAATAAGAGAGAAAGGGGTGTGGGAGTTTCAAGGGGGTGGGAAAGTCTGACTTGACTTCTTTCTGCATTTTATATGAAAAATTGTGTTATTATTCTCTCAGCTTTAAAACCTTCAAAAATTGTTTAAATTTTTACAATTTTTACTTAGTTCCATCTTGTTATTATTACAAGAAATTTTAGATTATTAGAGTAAAAACGGTACTTTTCAAACAGCTGACTTGTCAATCATAAAGGTATTTAAATTTATGACATTAAAGAAGCCTGCTTCAATAAGGCCTACAATTCAATCATGCCAATTAAAATCATCAATAAAGACATGAATTTCTATAACATTATTTGGTGCTAAAATTGAATGCTTTCAAAGCAATCTGTCATGAAATGTTTAATGTACGCAATCATTTATTATACACGTTTTTCTACCCTCAATATTTTTATCTTATCATCGCTATTTACACGCTTTTAATTAGAATGGACATTGTTTGTTCAACGTATTAAGAGTGAAATTTACCGTTTCGTTCGAGATCGACTGTGTACATTTCCTAATGATAAGATCAATTTTCAGCTTTGAAATCAGAAGAGGAAGGGGCATTACTCTTCAATGTTGCTTGGCAAAGGTTAATTTAAAACAAGGACATGATCGAAAGTATTACTACAAAGTAAGTGGGCTTTAATACATTAAAAGCTAGTCGTTTGATAAATAATTGAAAAACGTCATAGTCGATATCGCCCAACAAATGCATTCTTGTGCGTTAGTTTGTGAATGCAAAAATTCACATCAATCTGCACTTAATTCTCAACAGCTAAAAAACACTGATAAAAACAACCATTTAACAATGTATATACAATGTGCCTTGTTCTTTGGTATGTCCCCCCCCCCATTATGGCTTAAAGCTGCACGCTCACAATTGAAAGTTTTTACCCTTTAATTTTTTGGTCTCGGATTCAGCCCATGGTGGCATCAGTGCCTTAAATTCCATCATATAAGACAACTCACAATATAACAGATCTCAATTGTTCAGTAAACTGCCTAAGTGCAGCTTTATGAAACATTTTGAACTTACATTGTTAAATAATTTTTTTTTATTTATTTCTGCAATGAGAAAATCAGATGCTACTTGTTGTAACATGCTCAAGAGTTAAAGATGTTGCATGTTTTTATTTATTGTTTTTGTTGCTGTTGTTGTTGTTTTCATAATTTTTATGTTATATTAAACAGGGTTCATCTTGAGACATTCCTGGAATATCTGATAGGCTCAAAATAACTGCTGCAAAATGTCTAATGAACTTATAGTATGTGTCAGAGAAGCATGGAACTTGCAAGTAAAAAGCATTAGTGTCTGGCCAGATCGGGAGTAACAAAACATTTCAACCAGAGAACAATCTGTATGAAAGGCCTTGGAAAACTAATACATGACTCTCATAAAAGAAACTTGTTAACATGAATGTAACATTCAACATACATACTGAGCATGATGATACATTTGTACAGTGGAAGCTATTTCCATGATTGCTGTGATGAACAATTGGCCTTAGTTAAACCTAAAGCGCAGTTTGAGGGTTGTTCCAAAGACTGATGTTATTCCTGTATATTTAGGGCATTCTGTCTGTATATTCAGAGCGTTTATGTATATTTAGGGCGTTACTTCTGTATATTTAGGGCGTTACTTCTGTATATTTAGGGCGTTACTTATGTATATTCAGGGCATTCCTTCTGCATATTTAAGGCATTCCTTCTGTATATTTAGAGCATTCCTTTTGAATATTTAGGGTGTTCCTTCTGTATATTTATAGGACGTTAACATTACCACCATATTGCATGCAAACCCCAGACATACATGTACATGTATGGCAAGAAGCAAAACATATTCTTATCATAGAAAATCAAGTCACTTATGCCAAAGAATATGATTTGTTTAAAAGTGTTTTTCGAATATGTTCAAACCTAGGAATACTAGCTCAAGGATACCCTAACCCGACCTTCCCCCCTCCCAAAAAGTGTTTGTTGCGATATTCAGTCCAAACTATGTGAATTGATCCTGGGCCCATCAAAAAAGATATCATATAATAATACCAACAATTGAAAGAATTATGCTGAATATTTATAATTTCGTAATAAAACAAGAGTAATATGTTTCAATTTCATATAAAAACCAACTGAATGTATATTGCCTTTTTCTGTCATGATACAGAGGTATTTTACCTCTTAAAAGCATAACAATGTACTTTTGTTCGGATTCTCATGAAATAAACATGGGTGGTTCAACGGAAGGCCTGACACGAAAGGACAAAAATTAATGGCAACATTTTAAAAGTTTGTGAGATTTGAGTGAATAATCATGATCCAATTATCAGATCTGTTTTCATACCCAAAAAAATATCAGATAAAGGAAAGCAAAAGCATTAAAGATTTGCCAAGGACTCCAAAGGTATGGTTTGCCAGATAAGATTACCCATGAAACACAAAGTAAGGTAGGCTTTTTGCTAGTGATGACGGAATGTTCAAGTGCTAGTGTTATAGCTTACTCACTAAGCAAACATCGTCTCCACTTGAAATTAAAGTCTTTTCTTCAATTCTTTAATTTGGAGCGATCTGCCATGCTTTGGTAAAAACACCTTGCACCTTGATTTCACTTGCAGGCAAAATGCTATAAATCAGAGGTGACAATTCCTCATTGTAAGAAAATATCAAGATTTTGCAAAAAAAATTATTTTCTTATTGATATGCACTCGAGACATACATTAAACAATTTTTGATAAGTGATTGATGAAATCTGTTCAAGTGACATTCGTGATGGTACGCCCTTGTTTAAGTCTTTACTTCAGTCAGCAGTGCACTTGCACATAAATAGAGAAATGCACAATTTTACATTGCAGCAAAGTTTCATGAAATTGAATAAAAACTCGTAGAAGTTATAACTGACGAATGTAAACCGCCAGGTACATGAACATAAAACTGGTGCCACGCAGCACTTAATCATCAATGTTAACTGTGTGTTACAAACGCTGTTTCTGCAATTACTTTTTTCTTGCATAATCTTAAGAAATTAATTAAGCGCCTTAAATGACCTTGACACTTCAACAAATTTCGCACAAAATATATATATATACAGGGGACTGACTCATCATACCCGCTAATAAAATCGTACAAAATCTGTAACTGAATACCCAACATTTTCGTCTTAAACCCCAAGTAAATCAGTCTCGACTCCAATTAAAGGCACAATAGTACCAAGCAGACCAGCATTAATGGCCATCGAACCGATACAGTGCAACTCACAGGGGCTTATTTAAATTTCTTGTTTCGTGACCGGTGAGCCAAATCCTACAAACAAACATCAAAGTATCGGTGACGACTGTAAATATGCCTAGTTCATTTATTATGGATGTTTTCTCATGACTTCATCAAGCCGATTTTGATCGTGATCATGGCTAGCATGCAAAGTGCCTGACAATCGTTGATTTTTATAACAGTGAGCTTTTGTCTTTACACGATCAGAAAAACAAATTATAAGGACAGGCTTTACATCTAACAATATCAGTAATGACAATTTACATTACAGTATCGATTTGTGAAAACTGATATTCATCATTAGATATTTCTTCATCATTTTAAGGTGAAAGACTAAAATACCTTGTGTTGTTTTTTACTTCATTTCAAAGTGAGAATAGTAATATATTTCTTTGCAACTGGAAATTGGGGAACCTCATCATCATTAAAACAAACAAACAAACAAACGCACAATCGTTTGGAGGTAATTTTATACTGTCTGAAATAGTATTTTACTTTAGTGCTTGTTCTGAGCACATAAATTTACTGCTCCATCATAGTAATTTAGCGCCAGCAAAAATTTGAGAGGTCGGGGAAAATGCCAAGCTTTGCACGTATGATAATCATACTCAAAATCCTTGGCATTCATGAAACAAACCACAGGAAAACTGACAGTACTTTAAACAGATTTCATTTCTGGCACAATCTTCCAGGAAAACAACTGACTTCCTAGACAAGCAATTTCACATAAAACCTTTTTATAGGAGCCTATATTATTATTCCCCTTAATCATGGTTACAGCATCTATAGTCGCAAATATCAACTGTTTTTATATAAAAAGCTTGTGAAAACAGACTTACATTATTTACATACAAATTTGACAGATTTTTGATGTTATCAGCATTTTTTGGTGGCCCTGCTACACTTATTGATCACAAAATTACATACCAGAAAAGCAAAGGCAAGAAAGTCAGGGGAAAATTGTAGGATTTTATCAGTTCATGGCTAGGAGATTGGACACTTTTTTGAGAGGAAATTCCCCGAGGGCAACACTTGCTTTTACACTGCAGCTAATCAATGCCTTTCACAGCAATGTGTAAACTGGGCTTTATAATGTTACTCTGGCCATGTCCTACACTGCCTTTTCAGCCTTTCATTCTGGTCAGATAAAATAGTCATTGAGGGGATATTTATTGGGGTATGAAGGCTATCATTAATGTGGTTTTATGACACAGGACTTGGGCATACAACCGAGACATTAAATGGATTGATTTTAGCTTGTTGTTGAGTTAGAGCTCTGGAGTTTGAAAACAGAAATTTTATGGGGAATAAATTCATAATCATTAGCATATTATTTTATTGCCATAAATTTTTTTTTGTTCATAAGTTAGTTTGGCATTGACATTATATCCTACCAATTCGAAATGATGTTAATAGTTAACTATGCTATTTCATGCATGTTAAACATTTAAATTGACTATATTTTTTCTATACAATTAACATTGCTAGTATCTACTTCATCTGATTTATCTATTTCATCTAGTCTATGATGCTATTTCTACAACTTACGTGACCCTCAAATATACTCTTATATCCATAATAGTAAAAATACACAATTCCTCATTTTTGTGCATTTTCCCATAATTTTGCAAAATAATAACCACACAATATTATGAGCATTTTAACACACACCTTGAGCGCTTTGTAGTAGGATCCTTCATAACCATAGCTTCTTTAATTTCACCATAGTCTCCAAAATGCTCCTTTAGCTTTTCTGAAAAATAGAAGAAAAAAAAACATTTTATAAACATTTACCGATGGCAAAAGTTATTAACCGCTTACAAATAGTAACATATAGCACTGTACGGCAAAAGAAAATCAACGATAACAAGCGAACAATCCGAATACTCTCGCGGCGTTTTCTCTAATTAACGCATGTAAACAATACATGTATACCGGGCAATTATCGCGTAAGGCAGGTGCAAATCAAAGTAACACTTTACCTGCAGTCGTCTGCCAGCTTAAGCCTCCTATAAACATCTTCCTGCAACGGTAATATAAAATATACATGAAAACAAAGAGCCATTTTGAACCGAAAATCAGTGACCTAAATGTCAAAGTCGGCACGATCAAAGTATCTTCAATTTAACCTATGAGTAGTACTAATTTCGTTGACAATTAAACGCGACTTACCCTGGATCGTTGGGAATTTCCTCCGTTCCGTTCGTAGGTGAGTTTGGTCCATTAGACTCCATCTTCATAATGTTAAGAATCTACACTAAACCTAACAACTACACAGCACAAATGAAAATCTAAACACACGTGGGTAAGACTACTAGAAATTAACCATCTATTTCTGTTTTCGTGGGTGGGCACTTGGCGCGTCCCGCTTAGGCGCGAACGTAGTATGATTGACAGCACTTTCCTCGCTCCGATTGGTCAGAGTTAAAGTTACTAAGCAACCGATAACGGTATCCTCTGACGTCATTCGGAGAACATAAACATATCTAACGATATCTTATGTATAAATTAGCATACGAATATCACGCCTCTTTTCTTACATACGTAAACAAAGTGTACTGAAGCCCCGCCTTCTCAGAAGAAGTAGTAAAAATAGCAACATTGTTGAATAGAAGAGTCTAATAGCTCTTTTGTATTTCTAAATAGTAATATAAACACTGGCTTCTTATTGATCTATTAAAGCAACACGGCTGAGAACGGATAAATTTAATTTATATGTTTATAATGACATTTCCATTCAGTCTTTAACATTTTTCTTCGAGTATTATTGTAGTTTAATTCCCATACAAGTTATCATTTTCTGAACTTTTGTTGCAACCAGTATGCAAGAAAACTCCTCAAAAATTATTTCACCCCGATTTATAAGTTGAAACAGAAAATTCAACCGAATAATATTTCACAACTAAACACATTTTTATGTGGGTTAACTTTATCAAAGGGGAACAACTCCAATTCAATCGCAAACCATTGCATTATTAATAATCTTTTTAAGACCAATTATCTTATCTTATCCAACACTTTCGAACACCAAATCGGGTTATTTGGTCTGTCAAAAGCTGGGGAATTCATTTTCACGAATAAAATGTGCTTAAACATAAATTCAATTTCCAAAATGGTGAAATGCATAAAACACTAAAAAACTATTCTATTATACTATCCGATTTTATAATATTTGATAATGCATATAACGAACTATTACGTTTTGCTTCGCGCTTTCTTAAAATCGTGTAATACACAATCACCTAGTTATAGTCAGAATATACAGAATTCAAGCCATTAAAAGATCTTCCAAATTTAAATTTCAGCAATGTTAGTATAATTCTATGAAAGGAATCTATTCATAATTAATCGCATGGTATACTTATGTTTTGTACTACACAATTGGCGGTGTTGTTCCTGCTGCTGTTGCTGCTGCTGCTGCTAACGCTGACATGTTTCTGGCATGTCTGATGGTTTCTAAGACTATTAACGGGTTCAATCTTGAGGCGAGTCATAAAATATAAAGTTATTTAAAATAACACTAAAAATGAAATGATTTGTCAAGTCAAATCTTGTTTAATCTTTAAAAGCATTTTTCCGTTAGCTCTACTCATTCGGTAGCGATGCTCTCCGGTGCATGAAGGAATTAAGGGAATTTAATTACATTTTGTCCATTCAAAAGGACGCAACCCGCTAAGAACATGGGCGAACTCAGCAATAAAACTTTTATCTCATATTTTATTTGTAGGTTTTTAGCTTATTCAAAGAATAATGGTCCTTTTATCCGCCCCGGGGTGGCACTGGTGCTTGTTTTATTTCCTGAACTTTAGCGTCTGAATGGCCTTTTCTCATTTTGTATAGTTTTGTATTTTTCTTATATGCTTGAGCTGATGTTTTGAGTAAAGCTCCTTTTCAAGTTTTTCAAATCATAGATTGAAATTTCATTTATTGAATTTGATGAATAAGATTACTGACTATTCGTGACAACACGTGCGTATAGTAATCGTCTCTTTCATAAAAATCATAATCTAATTTTGATGTCATATATATTAGCGATGAAGTCGTCATATTTATATATCTATATCGAGCTAAAAATCAGAGAAAACATGTTATCAACATGTTGAAAGAAACGATGGAATACTGTTCTATCGTAGAGGCTTAGGCGAGGTAGCTCTTTGCAAATATTACGTTTTTCGTTTTTGATAAGTTTTACCTTGGGTTGATTTGAGTCATTGTTAATTTAACAAATTAGACCAAACTTTATCAATTATGCTTGCCCTATCTTCCCGGCAACCTCTGGCGGGGTCTTAAGCCGGCTGAGAGTAATAAAGGCCCGGGATAGGTTATCTTAAATTTAAAGATTGATTTCTAGAACGAAATCAATATAGTATGAACCTAACGATTATCATAAGACCCATGATTTTGTATAGATAATTCTTAAACAAAGTTCACGGGCCACTGCGATGTCATATTCATTACATATCGCGAGGTAAATACGCAAATACGATGGAAAGTGACAGGCTTTTTGCGGATCTGACAAACATGAAGAGGCAAGTCTGGTTCTTAAGAAACTTTAAGGTGTTTCATCCATAATAAAATCGGACAAAATGACATCAGATAACCACAAGTGCTTCTGGTATCGCTCGAAAGCTGCGATCGTTTCCAATATGTAAGACCCCATAATATTTCAACCGAAAACTAGCAAGTACCTATTTCGCGGCCATGATGGATATTCATGTTTCGTTTTTCCCATCCATACATTATATACCATTTCAATTTACCGCTTGGCTGATTGTTTAGAACTCTGTCATAGTTAACAACGTTAACAATTGTTAACTGTCAGATCTTTACTACTGGATACGCTTGTGATCTGTAGTTTTAAACAAGAATTGCGAGAAATATAACAGCGGTACCTGTTTTATTTATTCTATATATGAATTCATCATCAAACAATTCATGCCGACCTCAACGATTACGTTGTTAACTTGTTCACATTTCTGAGCAATTGGCCAAATATGGTTTGATAATAATCATAATAAACATGTTGTTTTACCCGAAAACAAAACCGTTCTCAATCATATATGATTGTTTGACACACCTTGACAGTTTTTCTCGAAAACAAATATATTTTAAAGCAAAACTTGCTTAAAGTGACACTCGTATTTAAAATCAATACATACACATGAATAACAGACATAGATTTTGAGTGAACATTTACAGCTGCACTCTCACAAATTTTCTGTTTTGACAAGTTTTGTTTTCATTTCTTGTCTTGGAACGAGCCACTGGAAACCAGTGATATTAGACTGCTGACAAAATATCGGATCGCAGGTTTTCATATTTATGATCAAAAATTGATGTTTTATGCATTTTTCTTAAATCGTTAGGACCGCCTTTAGCCACAAAACATTATTTTCGAACGGAAATATGAAAATCTGCTATCTGATCTTTTGTCAGCAGTCATATATCACTGGTGTGCAGATATTCGCTCAAAAAATTGGCTCATTCAAAGACAAAAAATAAAAAAAGTTGTCAAACCGGTAAATCTGTGAGAGCGCAACTTTAAAGTGACACTCGTATTTAAAATCAATACATACAAATGTATAGCAAACATAAATTGTGTATGAAACTTTAACTTCTCATTAAATAATGCATTTGTGGAAATTATCAATAACTGATAACAAAATTTTGACCGTGTATTTAAAAGTCGAAATCGCACATATATTAAATGACTGGCGGGTCCTAAAAGATTTACAGTGCTCGACTATTGTCTCATAAGGTAGAGCTACTGTGTTTTCTGCACCTTTCGTTCAAATTAAATACGACATCCTTCATAAGAACCATTGTTTTCATCGTGGTACATCTTATTTGGGAGTAAGAGTGCATCTTTAAGTTTCTAATCAGTGTAGCCATAATACTGAATTGAACTTGATTTTTTTTTCAAAGAAAACCAAATATTTTATTAAACTATTTTAGATATTTTTTTCTACAAAAGTATCAAATACGCTTTGAAAAGAGATTATTACAGAATAAAAAAATAGTTTGCTGGGCTATCATATTCTTGATTCTGTTAAAACGGACTCAACTTTCAAGACTTTGACTTTGGTAGTCATGGTAATAGGACCAGGGGCGGCTCCAGGTTTTGACGTTAGAGGGGGCGTAATTTTGGGTGCGTAACATTTTAACTTGCGCCCCTCCCTCAGAACCAGAATTTATTTGGTTTAAAATGTTGGCAGGGGGTTTAGGGGTACCCCTTCATGAAAATTTTAACAATTTATAGTACGAAATGGTGCATTTTAGCGTGTTTCTTTCTCCAATATTGACATAAAGAGTAAATTTGGACGAATGTAAGGAGAGCGCGCGCCGGGTACGTCCCCAACCCCCTCTCGATCCGCTAATGAGGACTATGGTGAAGCAAGATTGACAATGGATGAACACCCTTCATAAACTCTCACGAGAATGTTATTCAAACATACTTTCAAGTTTTATTTATGGATAAAGAAAACGCACTGAGATGTAATACCCAGCACTTTTATTTTCAAAAACACGATTACTTATGGGTAACTTACGTCAAACGAAGCAATCATCAGGCGTAAAGAGTATGAAAGAGGTGCCAGTATTGCGGTGAATTATGAATGTTTGAGTTTCAAATCAATGATTTATTTAACATTCTATATTAGCATGCTATTTTTATGTTTTATGTACTTTCTACGAGCAATTACATTATTTCACCAGGTTTTAGAATCTACATGTATGAACTATGTAAGCAATGTGAATTTTCAGAATTATTGAAGTTAGAATGCGGTTTGTTGGGCCAGATGGATTTTCAATGCTGGATGCCGTTAACTTTGTCAAGCCAGCTCGACATTCAATATCTGGCAAAAAGGTATGGCGAACGTAATTTCGAATATCAATTTTGAGCCAGATCTATATCCAATGTCGAACGTCGTTTGTCGAGCAATCTCGATGTCCAATGTCGAACGTCGTTTGTCGAGCCATCTCGATATTCCAAGCAGCTCGATATTCCAAGTCGAACGTCGTTTGTCGAGCCAGCTCGATATTCCAAGTCGAACGTCGTTTGTCGAGCCAGCTCGATATTCAATGTCGAAAGTCGTTTGTCGAGCCATCTCGATATTCCAAGTCGAAAGTCGTTTGTCGAGCCAGCTCGATATTCAATGTCGAAAGTCGTTTGTCGAGCCATCTCGATATATCAAGTCGAACGTCGTTTGTCGAGCCAGCTCGATATCCAATGTCGACGTCGTTTGTCGAGCCATGTCGATATTCCAAGCAGCTCGACATTCCAAGTCGAACGTCGTTTGTTGAGCCAGCTCGATATCCAACGTCGACGTCGTTTGTCGAGCCATCTCGATATTCCAAGCAGCTCGATATTCCAAGTCGAACGTCGTTTGTCGAGCCAGCTCGATATCCAACGTCGACGTCGTTTGTCGAGCCAGCTCGTTATCCAATGTCGACGTCGTTCGCCGAGCCATCTCGATATCCAACGTCGACGTCGTTTGTCGAGCCATCTCGATATTCCAAGCAGCTCGATATTCCAAGTCGAACGTCGTTTGTCGAGCCAGCTCGATATCCAACGTCGACGTCGTTTGTCGAGCCATGTCGATATTCCAAGCAGCTCGACATTCCAAGTCGAACGTCGTTTGTTGAGCCAGCTCGATATTCAATGTCGAACGTCGTTTGTCGAGCCAGCTCGTTATCCAATGTCGACGTCGTTCGCCGAGCCATCTCGATATTCCAAGCAGCTCGATATTCAATGTCGAACGTCGTTTGTCGAGCCATCTCGATCTCAAATGTCGACGTCGTCTGTCGAGCCATCTCGATATTCCAAGCAGCTCGATATCCAATGTCGAACGTTGTTTGTCGAGCCATCTCGATATCCAATGTCGACGTCGTTTGTCGAGCCATCAGCAGCTCGATATTCCAAGTCGAACGTCGTTTGTCGAGCCATCTCGATATTCAATGTCGAACGTCGTTTGTCAAGCCAGCTCGATATCCAATGTCGACGTCGTCTGTCGAGCCATCTCGATATTCCAAGCAGCTCGATATTCAATGTCGAACGTCGTTTGTCGAGCCAGCTCGATATTCAATGTCGAACGTCGTTTGTCGAGCCATCTCGATATTCCAAGTAGCTCGATATTCAATGTCGAAAGTCGTTTGTCGAGCCATCTCGATATTCAATGTCGAACGTCGTTTGTCGAGCCAGCTCGATATCCAACGTCGAACGTGACAGTGCGATGGCGAAATCACGATAATATATCGTATTATCATCATCGTACTGTCGTATCATCGCCTTTTCGTTATCGTAGTTTAGTGATTTCGCGTTTTCATCATCGTACTATCGAATATCGCGTTCAGATCAACACATGCACGGACGATGGCCCTTACGGAATTCCATACTAGTTAATGAACTTATGATAATGTTTTTGTCATTGAAACAAGCATTTTGTTTACATTTCACTCGATATTCAATTGTTCCATGTTTGACCATATAAAACGTATCATTTAACCCGACAATTAATGGACAATTAAACTTTAACCGACTTCTGTCGAACAATGTATGGTTAACCGCAACTAATTTTGAGCAATACAAACTTAAACTCGACTCCTGCCGTACACTGAAAGCTTTAACCCAACTATTATTAAGCAATAAAAGCTTTCACCCGACTACTGAGGTACAATAAAAGCTTGAACCCGACTACTGAGGTACAATAAAAGCTTGAACCCGACTACTGAGGTACAATAAAAGCTTGAACCCGACTACTGAGGTACAATAAAAGCTTGAACCCGACTACTGAGGTACAATAAAAGCTTTAACCTAACTATTGTTGAGCAATAAAAACTATAACCCGACCTTTGTTGTAAAATAAAAGCTTTAACCCGACCTCTGCCGTACTATGAAAGCTTTAACCTACTGTTGAGCAATAAATACTTTAACTCGACGATTGTTGCACAATGAGAGCATTAACCCGACTTCTGCCGAGCAAAATGTTTTAACCCAACTATTGTTGAACAATACAAATTTAACCCAACTATTGTTATACGATAAAAGTTTTAACCCAACTACTGCCGTAAATTAAAAGCTTAAACCAAACTAATGTTGAGCAATAAAAAACTTCAATCCGACTTCTGCTGTTCATTAAATGCTTTTACCCAACTATTGTTGAGCAATAAGAACTTTAACCGACCATTTTTTTACAATACAAGCTTTAACACGACTTCTACCGTACAATTAAAGCTTTAACCAAACTGTTGCTGAATGATAAAACTTATGTCCGACTATTGTTTTACAATACAAAGTTTTAACCCGACTTTAGTCGCACAATAAAGGCGTGTTTAGAAATAGTACATAAAATGCATGTTTGCATAGAAATAATAATGTTATCATAGACCATATAAAGTATTGCGACTCGTGCAATGACAATTTAAGATGTCAAGTTCAGTCGTTGTAAAACACCGTTGTATATTATTTTGGTTCTTAAGATTTCCCCTCCCCCATCCCTCCTGGTTTTGAGCCCTACATATGTATATTATATACAGGAAAAAATACATACAGACGGACGGACAACAGCATGTGTAGATGTCTCACACTGTTGTAGCGACATAACACTATTATACAAGTAAAGTTATACAGAGTTTATATTGAACCTTTACACCACCCTTACAATATGTCATTTACATCCATTGATGTTAAATTGTAAAAATTTTCGCCATGAAGGTGGATTGAGTTTTTCGCTGTATGCACGAATGTTGCATGTTCTAAATCACTCCCTGGATTCCGTTCTCTTGGTATGGAAAACCGTACGCACATTATTAAACAGAAATTGCAACAAAAATACACATTAGTTCTCCATTTAGACTGCCGCTCAGAAGTTAAATGAAAGTTCTCACAAAAAGTTTCTAACTAGTTGCGCGATCTGTCAAACTGTTGCCGACAACGTAATCAGGAATTACTAGTACAACGAATTCGCCAATGTTCAGAAATTAGTTTTAACCAGGTTTCCAACAGTAAATCGTTTGATGGATGGCGTGAGCGTTTAGTTTATTAGTCTTTCGGGTGAAACAATGCAGGGGGAATAGTGAAGTTCAGTAGAAGAACCCAAAGACTTATACGTTTTGTTAAAGATGCATTCTTACTCCAAAATAAGATTTACCACAAATAATAATATTGCTTAAATATTCCAAAAGGATGAATAAATGTCAAAAACTATGGTTCTTATGAAGGATACCGAGTTTAATTCGAAAGAAATGAGCATAAAACACGGCATTTCTACCCGTAGAAATGTAGGATTAAACATGAATAACTTTCACCAATGGCCTCTTATTTTGTCCACCTGTATAATTGCAGGGTTGTATATGGATACCTTTTCACTTATGGCCTCTTATTTTGTCCACCTGTAGAATTGCAGGGTTGTATATGGGTAACTTTCACGTATGGCCTCTTAGTGTGTCCACCTGTAGAATTGCAGCGTTGTATATGGATAACTTTCTCTTATGGCCCCCTGTTTTGTCCATCTGTTTAACTTGCTCAAGGTTTTATACATATAGCATTCTCTTATAAGTTACGACCTATTTTTTTGTCCACCTGTGGAATTTCAGTTGAAGTGTTAAATGTATCACTATGCTCAGGGCTTATTGTTCAAAAGTTGTTTTTAGTTAGTGATGTTTTCTCCGCAGTTCTCATTTCAGAGTTTAAATGGGAAAATAAATGGGCTATTTTATATGGAACCAGCCGTATATACGATGTAAAGAAAACAAGGTAAATAGTGATTAAAAACATGATTTCAGGATCCAATGCCAAGTATGAACATTTCATCAGGCAATTTACTTAAGACATACCAATACCATAATTATATATTTCACGTGTTCATGTCAGGTTATTGTCACTGAAAAATTGGCAAATATCAAAGACCGGGGCAAAACAGAGGTTGAATTTATTACGATTATGATGTAAGCCTTCAAGATTACTGCTGAAGTTTTTGTTGATAGAGCATGTTTACATAAAATCTGGATAAGTATTAACCTAATTATGCTCGTCCCGTACGAGTAAACTTAAAACTAAAATTAAGCAGTAAAGACTAAAAGGCTACCATCCATATTTTGCAATTAAAATCCTTTTGAAAGAATCTCACCGCCCCCTTTTGTTTTATTTGACCTGATTGTTCGCCTTAAATGTATTTTTTATTTGCATTGGTTCACTAGATCCGCTTTTCACCAAAAGAGAACATTTTGTTTTGATTGTACAACACTAATGACTCCAGGGGTTTTGGCATTGAATCAACTAAACGAATTTTACCAAAAGCAAACTGATATATTTGTTTAATGAAAGCTGAAAGCGTTGAAAGCATGTAGGCGCGACAAGCGTGATTTTACTTTTTTACAATTCACAGGCAATACAAGTAGAATCCAAAACTTTTATACACTAGACTTTTCTCGCAAGTGTATTGCTAGTGTTAAGTTAATTAAATGAGACCCGTTATGGGCTGAGGACGTTTTGACTATTTGTAGTAAGTAAGGTTAAGCAGGGTCTTTTAGTCAACATATTTAAATTGTCTGCGTTATTATCTATATTTATCTATTTCCATCAGTTCCTCACCAAGATTTATCAAATATCATTCGGCTTGCTTTGAAGGTCACATCAACGCAGCAATCTTATAAACGTATTTAAATAAAATGGTATTTTAAGTCGCACTATTTTTAAACCGCATAACACCATAAGTCCCATTTGGTAGCCCCGGCGTATAAATTCTTTTAACATGTCATGTCGAAAAGTAGATCTGACAATATTTGATATTGATTTTCGGTATTTATGTATGTAGGCCTGTAGCATGTAGCCTTAAAATGGAGGAGTGCTCGTTAATATTTCAAGTGTTCTTATTTTGGCGAAATAATTGAGTTTACTGATCCTCATATATAGTTACAGGTTACGTTGAAGATCGATCAATTGATACGGACTCAATTTCTTTGCCATAATACCGGATTTGCCAAATATATACAATCGGCACAACAGCTGGTGTGTCAAAACTCCTCAATCGGAACTCCTCGGCCATTTTTATCGAAAACAACCTCGGATGTATTTGGACGGTTTACATACTCAAAAAGTGATACGTTTAAGTCCGCTGTAATTAGATCGCGTAGTAATTTTATTTAGCATTTCAACTTTATGATTTAACTCCTGTGAGTCTTAATAAGGTTTGCAATACTACACTTCACTGGCAATGAATTTAAAACTCAGATCAATAAATACAATTCTAAAACACTACATTTAATAAATGATATAATTAAAAAAATACGAACTACTTCAACTGATGAACCGGCATACACCCGAGGTTGTTTTCGATAAAAATAGTCGAGAAGCTCCGAATGAAAACTCCATAATCTGGCAGTTTCCGGTAAATTGCGCACACGTGCTGGCAATAGCCGAGTTTCAACACGGGACGTCGTCGGCAAGGACACAAAATGGCGTACGACACAGCGATTGGTTTGATGAACAAGTTGATTTGTTTTAAGAAACTGTGCAAACAGAGTTGTTCAACGTTACTGTAAGCTCATATTTATGCCCAGTTATTGACTTTATAAACATTTCATTCTTCACACGTAAATCAGCCAACATGGTCATTAAGCTGAATACAAATTTTGTTGACAAACCATGGAAGTAATCAATTACGGAGTTACTCCTATCTTTAACATTGCTGTAATTTTGATGGAATTATTAGCAATACATATCAGCTTATATTTCAACGATATCTTGAATGAACATCTGAAACTTACTTTAAATTTACGCGGTAAGAATAGTTTGGGAAGAAAATGTATGTTTAAATATTTACATATCGGGAAGGTGAATCACTCTGTTATCAACATTAATAAATCCCGGCGCTCGGTATATTTTTGTTGCTAGATATATTAAATCTCCTGCGCAGTGTTCTCCCTTGACGTACAGGGTAGGTAAAATAGTAATGTCATGTTTTTAAGCAATAAAAAGGTTAAAAAGGATTATTAACCTTTTGATAACATATACCATTATGGTTTTGTGTAGGTCACAGTTTATTTATGTCAATACACTTGTGCTTTATTTCAGATAAATCTTTTTATATCTCTCCAACCGTATTTCAGATAAATATTTTTATATCTCTCCAACCGGTTCTGTAAATTTATCGTCGTTGAAAAAGCGCAATGAGTGAAATACCAGTAAACCGTGCAGTATTATTCTGTAGAATATATTTCGATTTCGTTCCGAAACAGCGATTCGCGAAATATCAAATACGTGCAAGAAGAAAGTGATGATAACGTGTTGGATTTCTGATTGCCCATTGACCTTGAAATCTTTGTTTCGCCTCCTTTTCATTCGTTGGTCAAATTAATCACGGGTATTTGTGGAATAACTTTCTTCCCCGTTTGACGTTACATTAAAACTCGATCAAGGTTCTGTTCGATATAGACTGCATGAATTCCTTCTAGCTACGAAGATCGATCCAATATTTCATATACAGCGACATTTTTATCCTTGTTCAGTACGGTATTATATCATTAAACACTTCCATCAGAGCCGTCCTATACACGAGTACTTTTGGCAAATGCAACATTCCACCGAAGTCGAACACGTGTTACTTTAATTAAGAGCGTCCACTTGGGTGCCAAAATTCGTTCCCCCAGCTAGGTTAGTCATGGAACACAAGTGACTTAGTAATGATAGCCAAGTACATCATTTTTAACATTTGAACCAAGTTTCAAATGAATGAATTGGACAGTTTTGTAATTACCAACATTTATTATTTAAGTTGGTTATTCGACAACACCGACAACGATACCAAAGCTGTGGAGATAATCCTTCGCATGTGTGCATGTGTGTTTTATGTTCGAATTAAAAATGCTTATGTACAGTCAGTTTAAAATAAGTGGATTTATTGTATATGAAAATATACCATGTAATTAACGGTTATCAGTCGCACATTGATTCATCAAAAGTTGAATATTGGATGTGCTGTTGCAAAACTGGTTAGGTGAATTAGGATGAATATTATGCTTTCGATGCTTATGATGTGTTTTTTTATATTTTTCTTCTAAGCACATTTGAAATAGATTCTCATTTTGCATGGCAAGACTAATGAAACATAATCTTTATTCTCGTTCAGTAAATAAAATTCTTACAACATATACCATGATTGGAAAATATGCAACCTCTGGTCAGCAACCAGTACTCTTACACAGACAAAGTAAGTTTGACCAATCACCCACTCTCTCAATTGTAAGGCATGTCACTTTGATTTCGATAAACAGAAAGATGCCCGTCCCCAAAACATTGTTTCATGAATAACAGAACAGCACATCACTGATAGCGCGTCGAAACCTGAATAAGGATGTGCCAAAATATCAATGTATCGAAATGACGCCACATTATGAATTATTGCGATATGGAATTGACAATACCACCATCTTTAATCTTTTATCAATACTAATTTTATTCTTACTATCTTATATTTGTCTCTTTCATATTACGTCTATACTATCAAAAACATGCTAACTTATAAGTATTTAAGAATGTATAATTTTTCAAATCTAGGTACTTGTTATATTCATGCGTAAGTAAGAAACACTGACTTCAAGGAACGCAGTTGAATGTTTTGTTTTTATGATCAAGAGAAGACGCATTGAGATGTAATACCCAGCACTTCAGATTTCAAAAACACTATTACGTATTGGTAATTTACGTCAAACAAATGAATCCTCTGCGTAAAATTTGTGCAAGAGGTGCCAACATTGCAGTGAATTATGAATGTTTGAGATCGAGATCTTAAATGCATGGTTTATTCAAAATCTATATTTACAGTGCTATTTCATGCTTTGTGTTCTTTCCACGAGCTATTATATTGCTTCTCAATGTTTCATAGTGTATGAAAGCGTAAGCGATTGGAATAGTTCATTTTTAATAGTTTATACCTGGACTTTAACCCGACTTTCGTTGTACAATCAAAACCTTAACCCATAACAACTTTAACCCGATTATTGTTGCACACCAAACAATATTTAACCCGTATATATTTGCAATAATAAAAACTTTTAATCTGAGTAATGCTGTACAGTGTTATTATGCTTTATATTGCAATCATCTATGGAACACATATTGTTGTTGTTGAAGATGTTTTTGTTGTTTATGTTTTGCAGAATTTCTCATCATTTTGAAACATTATACATGTTGTGTATGATAATAGCAGAGCTCTGTTAAATACACGTATGGTCAACCAAAGGTACTGACACCACTATCCCCGAATTGCACAACAAACATATCATATTATGTAAAGGTAGAGGACTGGATTAGGTAAAGGACTGAACGGTTAGGGGTCTAGGTGTCATTTTAATGAACCTCACTATTGATTTCTACACCGGAAATGGATCGGAGATAGTTCTGTAATATAAACTGCATTTCGTTATTTAGTCAACGTACACATAGACATAACAGTGTCCATAGGACATGGATGCCTCCCTCTCATACATACTGCCACATGTATAACTGTCGATCTGTTCCTATACGTACTTTTGCATGTTCTGACATACGTACCTACATAAATATGTACAGACGGACGAACACTAACAACTGCCAAGGTATGCAATTTCTATTACTTATGAAGAGGCAAACAACTAAGAAAAGCCATATATTTTGCACCCTGAAGCTTAACACAACCTGATTATGTGGCTTATAAAAGGGAAACAAAAAGTTTTTGTAGATTATAATGTCATCTCTCTCAATTAAGGGCAAGCCTGCTGGAAGGAAGGCATTCGGTATCAGTTATATATTTATATATTCATTGATTGAACAAATGGAATCTATTTTTCAGCCATAAAGGTAAAGCAACATTTTCAACCACCCACGCATTTTACTATTCATCCGTTCTTGTTAATGTTATCTTTATATGGGAAACCTGTGCGTTGTACGAATGTTGCATGTTCCAAATCATTCGTGGGCATCCGTCCTCTACGAAGTGAAAACCGACGAGGAGTAAAACAAAAATTGTAACGAAAATAAACTTTGGCTTCTACCTCGCATCCTGCCCAGAAATGGAAAGAAATTCCAGACATAAAACTTCCTTCTCATTGTGCGATCTGTCAAACTTGTCCCTAAGACGTAATCATGAATTACCAAGATTACGTCACTGCTCAGAATTAAGTTTTTAAACAGAATACCAGGCCGTTCCAAAAATGGACTTATAAGATGTTCCAGGGCGCAAGGTCATACTATTTAGTAGACATTCAGGTTAAACAATACAAACAAAACAGTAAAATTTAGCAGAGTTATTCATTATAGGATTCAACTTCAGGACATTAAAACGTAAAGGTTTTGTTAAGCATTGTGTTTTTCCCTATAACTGAATCTGAATGATCTGTTTCTGTTTGTAGTTGGCTTTCTAACTTAATAAAATCAGAAGCTTATGAGCACTCGATCTGTGAAGCATCTATGGAAATATGTCCAACAAGAGTAGTCTTGTCATATTCGTCTCTACATTTGGGGATACCAGTGGCGTACAGAAGTCTTAAAGTCCTTATTTGACATATGTTGTCGGTTGTAGTATATTTATACGGACTACTGGTTTCAAAGACTGTAGTCTGGATAATGTCCATGAACGGGCTTGAAGGTTTGTGTACAATAGCGTTTCCGTAAAGCCACTCGTTTTGTCCACCAAGAACTTGTATGGTTGTATATGGACAACATTATGTTATGGCTTCTTATTTGTCCACCTTTAAAACATGCATGGTTTTATATGTCCAACTTTCTCTGATGGATTTTTATTCTGTCTACCTGTAGAACTTACATGGTTGCATATGGATAATTTTCTGCTTTGGTCTCTTATTTGTCCACCTTTAGAACATGCATGGTTGTATATGGCGAACTTTCTTTGATGGCTTTTTATTCTGTCTACCTGCAGAACTTACAGGGTTGCATATGGATAATTTTCTGCTTTGTCTCTTACTTAACCGCATGTAGAACGTGTAGGGTTGTATATGGTGAACTTTCTTCATTGGCTTTTTTTATTTTATCCACCAGTAGAACTAACAGGGTTGCAAAAGGATAGTTTTCTGTTATCGCCTCTTATTTAACCACCTGTAGAACGTGAAGGGTTGTAAATGGATAACGTTCTGCATTGGCCTCTTATTTGACCACCTGTAAAATTTGTAGGGTAATATATGGATTGCTTTCTATCATGGCCTCTTATTTGACCACCTGTAGGATTTGTAGGGCAATATATGGATTACTCTCTATCATGGCCTCTTATTTGGCTTGCATAGTTATCTATGGATAACTATCTCGTGAATGGCATCTTAATGTTAGTTGTTTATGTTTGTTTTTTGAACAGGCAATCAATGGGTATCCTTAAATGAAAGTTTACAGAGCGTTAAACAATTCTATCAGTACCGTTTTAATGTTCACAGCATCTTTCCATTAAAGTTTAAAAAAGGCACGCAATTTGTTCGGAATTTTATTTTGTTTGTATAAAAGCATGAAAACGAAATTATGACTGTTATGCATTTTTGCTTTAACATGTTTGCTTCAAAATAATTGTTATTGTTTTTGTTTCTTACTCATTACTCAATTTATAATATTTAGATATTATTTCGTGTTGCACAACAAGCTATTTCACGGCGCCTTTTAATTGATGCTTTGATTCAATGTTTTTCTTCTCTTATATGGATCCACACGTATATATATCTTTAACATGAATAATACAAATCTAGAAATTGTTGAATCATTTAAATACTTGGGTATAACCTTGTTCAAGAATGGAAACTGGAATAGGACACAGAAACACATTGCACAACATTCCCTTTATGCCTTACATAATTTATTTATCGTTTATAATCAACTAGACATTAATATCAAAGAAAAAACTAATCTTTTTGACAGTCTCATTGGGTCAATTCTTAATTATGGTTCAGAAATCATTGGATTCCATCCAGCAAAAAACATTGAACTAATTCATTGCAAATTCATGAGAAAAGTTTTAAACGTCAGGAAAAGTACGAATCTAACCGCCTTATATGGTGAACTAGGCAGGCACCCAATGATAACTGAACGAAAAATAAGAATGCTTAAGAGTTGGATACCAATTTTAAAATCTAATAATACATCATTAATCAAAAATACATATAGAATGTAAAAAAAATGACGTTGACAACAATAAAACATACAGTGGAATGAATTGGGCATATCAAATAAAGAAAATATTAGATGAAATTGGAATGTCAGAAATATGGTTAAATCAAGATATACAACCGATTTCGATCGAAATAATACGACAAAGAATGATTGACATTTATAAACAGTCGTGGAATACAGATATTAATGATTCAAACAGACTAGAAACATATCGCTGGTATAAAAATGAACTCAAGCAAGAAAAATATCTAGATAGTATACACATAAATGAATATAGAATTGCCCTTACAAAATTTCGAGTTTCCTCACATGACCTATTAATCGAAACGGGAAGACATCATAACATCCCAAAAACAGATAGAATATGTACCTTTTGTAATATGAATACCATCGAAAATGAATATCATTTTCTTTTAGTATGTCCAAAATATCACAATCTACGAAAACAATTCTTTAAACCATACTTTTGCCATTGGTCAACAAAACAAAAATTTATTACCCTTTTGTCCTCAGACAACGGAAAAACTATGCACTGTGTTAGTAAATAGCTATATCATGCATTTTTGTTACGATCAGAACCCAATTATGTTGAGAATTGATATGATATATAGTATACTTCTCTATTGACTATGTCTTTGCTCTTCACGATGATTTGTTTCATATGATTTATTTCATATATGTTTTGCATTTTGGCTATAGATGATATGTCATTTAATGCTGAATAAATATTATGTTATGTTATGTATACGATGTTAAAAGCCGAGGTAAATAGTAATTAAAAAACATGATTTCAACACTTAATGTCATATATGAACACTTCTTCAGGCTATTTATTTTAGAAATAACAGTACCATAATTATATGATCACGTCATGATGAAAAAAATATGCTAGATTTGAATTTTTAATATCTGAACATGTCATGGATGAATTAAATGCTGTTTACATAATCTATTTCATCATTCAATATCCCAAGGTCTCCTTCAGAGCATGTTTCTGTCATTGGAAACTTGGATAATATCAAAGACGGGGGTCAAAATGAAAGAACTTATTACGATAATGATTTAAGCGTTTAAGATTTCTCCCCAAGTTTTTGCAGATAGCACATGTTTGAACAAAAACTAATTAGGCTTGTCCCGTGAAAGTCAAATCAAAACTAATGCAAAACTTTGAATAAAAAGGCGACCATCTATATTCTGCAATTAAAATGCTTTTGAAGAAATCTTACGGCCCATTTTTTAAATTTGATTTGATTGTACAACACACTATATTAAGCTTGGTTCAATAGATCCGCTTTGCACCAAATGAGAAGAAAATATTATTTAATTGCACAACGTTATAGTGACTCTCAACTTTTTTTGCACTGAATCATCCCAACGAGTTTTGCCAAATGCAAAGCAATGTATATTCGTTCGTAGTGTTCTAAAATTCAGCAAGAAAATTTACTTATTACTTAAAATTATAAATATAAATTATACTTATTTTAAATCCAACTGGTTTGTCAAAATCAATGTATCATTAAATCAGAAAACTACTGGTAAAACGCGCACTTGTACCGGTAACAGTGAAGTTATGCTTATATATATGCTTAGTTATTTGACACACGATTAATATGATGCCAAATTGTGGTTGAATCATGACAGACAAACCATGGAACAGTTCGCAAAAGACATGTTGCCCAACAAGTTTATTCGTTCATGCCATCTATTAGTTCATCGAGACATTGATCGGTCATATGACTGTGAGTTTGAATCAACAAAGTAAGCATCAACACCCACATCTATGTGTCCACTCCATTCGGAACACCTAACCCATTTTCATCTAAAACATCCTCTTCGGTAGAAGTAGTTCGTAAAAATAATAATATCATTAATAAGTTGTAGTGTTTTCAGTGCCGTAGCTACTCTGAGGCACACCGAGGCAGCTGCCTCGGTGTTTTTTGGGCATATAACAATTTCTATAGCTCTTAAAATAGCTCTTCGACTTCCTTCATTTGCCTCAATGAACAGAAACCATCGAGGCGGAATGTCTATATTTGAAAAAAGAACTGAATCCTGGAGATTTTAAACAGGAAGTATTGCGATGGACCTTGCTAAACAAAAACTGTACCAAAATTATGACGCTGGAAGAAAGTGCAGCTGCATGTGAAGAAGTCTTTTTTCCCCAACATTTCAAGAATATTCAAATTAATTATTTGTCTGCCTGTTGGTTCTTGCACTTGTCAAAGGAGTTTCAGTTCACTGAGGCGGCTTAAGACCTGAAGTCGGACATCAATGGCAGCCTCACGACTTAGAATGGTTTGGCACTTGCATACTTCAACAGGAACAACATTTCTGTTAACCCTAAACACATTCTTAAGTTGTGGGACGAAACAGGACACCATCGCATGGCATTGGCAATCAAATGACTATGTCAGTAATTGTTTTCTAAATGCACATTTGTTTTTTCTAAAAATATGTCAAAAGATATTCCACCAAAGATAATCCAGAATGCAGGAAATCGCTTCTTGCAAAACATATTTTCCGGGGGTGGGGACCTCCCTAGACCGTTCTGCCTCGGTGTTTATTTTTAAGTCTGGCTCCGGCACTGGTTTTAACGTGTAATTTGTATTACTTATATATTTGTAATTGATTGCCAGTGAAGTGTATTCTTGCATGAATAGTTCAGATTCCCAAGAGTAAAGTCATTAAAATTATCTGCTTAATTGAAATTACTACGCGATCTACTTGCAGTGTAGTAAAGTGTATTTCCAACATTGTAAACCATCCATATACATCCGAGGTTGTTGTCGATGGAAAATGACTGAGGTGTTCCGAATGACATCTCTTGACGTACATATTGTAATCAATTTATATGTAAAATAGCAGTGTCATACTTTCAGGATAAAACACATGCAATCAAAAGGTTGAAATAATTATCAATCACATAATAATCTATACCGCTGTGGTCTTGTGTAGGTCATAGTTTTATGAATGTCAATAAATATATGCTTCCGTTCAAATTAAAGTATAAATCCGTTTCAAAAAACCAACCAGTCGTGCATACATATTTGCATGGAAAAACACTAGCCGTCTTTCAAATTGGGAAAGGCAAGATGAGTAAAACGCTATCAAATATAAGGTTTTGATACAGAATAATTTCATAGAATGCGTTTTGATTTCTTTCCAAAACAACGATCCGCGAAAATTCTTGAAAAAAGAACATGAATGTCACTATCTTGGATTTCTGGTTGTTCATCGTCCATGAAATTTTTGCTTCGCCTACTCTTCATTTGTTGGTCAAATACATCACGCGAGCTCAGAGATTGCTTTCCTAGTTTGACTGACGTTTCATCCCAAAACTAACAAGGTTCGATTCGATATAGGCGCCATGAACTCTCTAAGCTATGAAGTCGGAAATCGTAGATAAACAGCGCCTTTCTTATGCTCTATGCCCAACATTAAATCATCAGAGTCCGGACTGTAAAATTATGCAATCCTAGGAACTATACAATACACGAGTACTTTTGTTTAATGCAACACGTCACACTCTATGTATTCACCGGCATTGAAAAACGTTGAAAAACGTGTTACTTTAATTAAGAGCCACCAACCGAGTGCCAATGTTCGTCTTTTCCCCCGAGTTTATCGTGCACCTCTAGCAAACGTGAGAACATATTGTCATTGCAAACATCTTCGAGTGAATGCATTGGACAGTTTCGATATAATTTTCCACATTTTAGGTTTTATGAACTTCAACCAAACCAAAACTTTGGAAACACTTTGTATGTTTTATTTTCGCATACAAACATGCAAATGTACCTGTCTCAAATTTTAAGTGAATGCGTTGGACAGTTTCGCTGTTATTACCACAATTTAAGTTTTATTAACCACAACGGAATCAAAGCTATGGAAATGTTTGATATGTATGTTTTATTTTTGAATACAGATATGCTAACGTGGACAGCCTGTTTGAACTATGTTGGTTATCAGAGATGAAATCATTTCAACGAAACAGTTAAATACACACAAGGCTATCATGCACGCGACAAACGTTATATAGTTAAATTTATATGCCTGCATTATTATGAAAATATTCTCTCTGATATTAACGGTTGACAGTTGCATTTTGATTCACTTAAATAAGATGCCAACTGGAAAGGTGGTTAGGGTATTACACTGTCGTTTTTATAATACTATGGATTGTGTAATAAGCACATTTAATATCGATACTGTATTCATTTTGCGTGACAAGACTCATAAAAAATATTTTCGCTCCCATTCAAGTAAATCAAATTATTATGCAATATACAATCATTGAAAAATATCCAACCTTTGGCCTGAAAGCAATAATTTTAAGCAGACAAAACAAATGAGTTTGACCAAGCACAATCTTCAAGTTGGAAAGGAAATGTCATTGATGGAAATAGTGGATATATGGACTGACAACACACCATTGATTTCACATCGTAACATATGTTCAGTATAGGCGATGTATCCATATGACCCCACATTATGAAATATTGCGGCATGAATTTGACAATATCAAACGCTTTTATTTCGTAGTAATCATCTTTTTGGTACTATTTAATATGTCTTAATTAAGTTTTTGAGTCAATTTTATCAAATACATAAGTACGAATGCACGATTTTTTTTTTAAAAATCTCAGCATTTTGCTAAAGATATATGTTTGCGAACGTAAGAAACATGGACCCCAACGGAGAGTTATTGAAATGTACTTTTAAATATGGAGAAAGAAAATGCACTGAGATGTTATACCCATCACGTCTGTTTTCAAAATCACGATTACTTTTGGGTAATTTACGTCAAACGAAGTAATCCTCAGGCGTAAAGTATGTGTAAAGAGGTGCCAACATTAAGTGAATTATGAAAGGTTTTAATGAATGGTTTATTCAAAATTCTTATCGTTATGTTTTATGTACTTTTTACGAAATTTTACGTGTTGCAAAGCATGTATGTATACTGTAAACTTATTTTCACGTCACAACACGTTGTATCCTCCTCGCGTTCTTGGCACAGAATGATAAAATAACGTGCTCGTAGCAGCACATGAGGCTGCTACTTTGCACACGAATGTTGCATGTTCGGAATCATTCTTCAGTTTCCCGTCTGTTGGAATTGAAAACCGTCTACATGAATAACATAATTTGCAACGAAAATATACTTTGACTTTCTTGGCAGCATTTCGTCTTGGCTACTCAGAAAATGAATGAAATTCCTGAAAAAAGATTTCTCGCGAAGATGTAATCGCGAATAACCAAGATTACTTCGCTTCTCAGAATTTAGTTTTAAATAGAATATCAGAGATTTTCAACTATAAATCGTTTGATGAATTTCAATAAGAACTTTCTGGGTCACGAGATAATCGTAATAGAAATTCGGCTGAAACAATTCAGAGAAATGTATATTATATCAATAGCTTAATAAACTCATTAATTGCATACCGAAGTTAATTGCAGCAATTTATATTCAAGCGCTGTGATTTTCTCAATATCAAATTCATATGACACATTAAACAATAATACATGTACAATAAAACTTAGAGAGACAAGCCTTGTGGTCGAAAATCCAAAAATAATCCCTGTTTAGTGGTACAAGGCAAGGGCCAAAATATTTGAATGTTTGAAGATGGCTTTCCAACCCCGTGTCCCTGATGACTTGTGAACTCTCTGAAAAGGCGAGGACTTGATCAGTGAAGTCTCCATCATATAGTTATGGTTTCGCATCAGATAAGTGGTAATATTTTATTTATTTGTAATTTGTTCTATAGACCAATCAAGTAGATTTTTATAATAACCTTAAAATTAAGTGAAAATGGAGGGTTCAAGGCAAGCCGGGAGTAACATTATTTAAGTCGATATTAATTATGGCTACATAAAATTATGACATCAAATGCGGTTCCTGCTAAAGTTTCATAAATGAATAATACTCAAAAGCTACATGGGTGCATCATTAAATATGAAACCGATAAACTTATATTTGATGTGATCTCCCATACACTTATGTGAGGTGCACCCATTAAATATAGGGACGTATCCTACATATATGACGATTCTTTGTTCGGAATTATGCCATGAAACCGTTCTCAAAGGTGCCGACTTGAGCCCTGCGTATGCATAGTTTACTTATTGCATTTTATTTATACACAATCATGCAGAAGTGCTTAATATTTTCTGTGTTCTCCGACCGATAGAATTTAAAACTGAACGTTCAGGGAGGATCCAGTTAAAGAGGACTTCCAGATAGTAACCATTGGCAATATTCTGTCTTGCAGCGTTATGTGTCTCCTGTTTGGTGTTTGTTAGATCTTGGTCCTAATACATTTAAACAGAATCTTGGTTAAATTTCAGGGTACTGAGTTTGTTCTTTTAGTTTCCACCTAATTGTTATGGCGCCTGCGAAGCATGGCATATTAATAAACAGGGATCAGGTTTTCCGGCGTCGTCGTTGTCATCGTCGTCCCCGTCTGCGGTGTCATTCTTCCGCTGTTCAAAGATTCCATTTGTTATAAACTTGGCCACAATGTTAATGGGTGTTATATCTCGACTGAGTTTGATCATCAGTCAGATCAAAGTATCAACCGCTCTCCTATACGTAAGCAGTTTGTTAAGAGCATAGTATTTGGAAAAAAGTTTGATTATCAGCTAAATCACACTATTATAATTATTCTCTCTAGATCTATGGAAGTTCAATTGTCAAAATTTAACGAAGTTCTCTTTGACTGTCCTTTCATACTCTAGTACTTAGCGAATTGGGTAACATTTGTTATGGAGATAATATCTCATTTGCTCTTGTTTAACAAGCATATAGCATTATTTTTTTCAAAAGTTACGGCTTGTCAAAAGTTCATTAAGCAACGCCATACAATCAGCATCATGATTTGGTTTTACTTCTTTTTTTGTGTATGACAATGGACTACAAAATATTCAATACGTGTCTATATTATATATAAATTGTACCACACTTTGTCACCACTGTTGTGGAATCCTCTGATTAGTGTATGCCAGAAGCATTGTTCTGAATTAAATATTATGTCAATATCTTCTTCCTTCTACAGTAACAAAAGAGTAAAGGCAAAGTAATTGGTTATCCTACACAAAGCATTTAAAAAAACAGATGTTTACGGTGTCAAAAGCCGAGGTAACTAGTGACTGAAAACAGGATTTCAGGATTCAATGTAACTTATTAACATTTCATCGGATGATTTACTTTAGACATATCAATACCATTATTATAGATTCACGTCTTCTCCGGTGCGTTCGTATTTCAAGCTAGGTTTTTATTTCTAATGTTTGGATAAGACAGAAATGAACTGAACTTTGTTTACATAAATCTTGTTCAACCATCAGTATCAATGAACCTCGTTCATGGCAGGTTACTGTCATTGAAAAATGGGCAAACATCAATGACGGGTGTAAAAATAGAAAGCATTTATTACGATTATGATTAAAGCTTTCAAGATTACTACCGGATTTTACTTGACAGCTCATGTTTAATCAGAAATAAGGATAAATATTACATAATTAGGCTCGTCCCGTGAAAGTTAACTCAATTTGCTACCAATTAAAATTATCTTTAAAGAATCTCACGGCCGCAGTATTTTTCTGTTTGATTATTTGATATATCATATTAGCATTGGTTCACTAGATCAGCTTTAGAATAAAAGAAAACATAACATGTTTTTATAGTGTACATCATAAGTGAATTTCCACGGTTCGGGCATCGAACCACCTGTACTACTTTTACCAAAACCAATATGATATAATTGTTTTTAATATTCAGGTATGCTCGTTGTCCTTTTTTCAATTTTGACCATCTGATTTTTGCTTTTGCATGCCTATTTGGGAACTTATTAAAATCGTATAATATACACTATTAAGGTTGCACTCTCACATATGTTTTTACCACTTATTTATTTTGTTGTCTTTGAATGAGCCAATTTTTGAGTAAATATCTAACATATAGGACTGCTGACAAAAGATCAGATCGTAGATGTTCATATCTACGTAAATAAATGATTTATGGTTAATAGCGTTACTAACGCTATAAGAAAAATAAAATATCATTTTTTGATCATGAAATACTGCGATTTAAGGCAGTTATATATCACAGGTTTCCATGCATTTTTGCAAAAAAAAAATGGATGGTTCCAAAACAAAAATAATAAAGTTGTCCAAACGTTCAATCTGTGAGCTTTAAATTAAGACATCGTGAATGTGTCACAGTTAATTAATATCAATACAGGAATGCTTCCGTTCAGAAACCCCCACTCCCTCATATGAATTGCCTTTTTCCTGTCAGAAAAACCAGAGTTCTGTGTATTTCAATGGAATAACATCCATTGCCATTTCAAGTGGGAAAGGCACAATGGGTGAAACGTCAGTATACCGTGACAGAACAGTTCTGTTGAATACTTTTCGATTTCTTTCCGAAACAGCGGTCCGCGAAATGTAAAATACATCAAATAAAGTCTTGCAAAAGAAGAGAAATGTCACCGTCTTAGATTTCTGAGAGTTCGTTGTTCATGGTATCTTTGCTTCGCCTGTTTCTCATTTGATGGTCAAATAAATCACTCGTGTTTATGTGATTGCTTTCCTAGTTTGACTGACGTTACATACACAATCGAACAAGGTTCGATTGGATGAAGGCGCCATGAACTCTCTCTTAGCTATGAAGACGGAAATCGTACATATACAGCGCCTTTCTTATGCTAAATGCCCTTGCATTATCATCATTGTCCGGAATGTACTTTTTTTAACGTCAACATTGCAGACAAAACCAAGCTATTAAAATGTTTGTGTGCTTTATTTCCGAATACAGACATGCTATTATGTTCAGTCGGTTTTAAATAAGTGGATAATAAGTGTTAGTTTCAACGAAACTTATAAATAACCAACGGTTATCATGCAGGCGACACACTGAATATATATTTATGTATTTGTTTTGTTAGTGTTATTCACGTTTATTTTGCATTCGTACTTAATTGTTGGCCAATGCCAATCGAGGATAAAACTCCTTTCACTGTAGCTCCATACCATGTATAGCAGATAGTGAAAACATCATTTATTTTCATAGATCATAGTGACTTTGGTACAGTCGTCAATTTATCATAGATCGCTCTGCATTCTGTCCATGCGCAAAGTAACTATGATTGACAGTTCAGGTGTGTATTTGGTAAAAATCATAATATGTTGTTAATGACAAAATAGATGTTTATCTAAGTCGATGCTCATAGTGTTGGAACAAGTTTGAGATTTTGTACATATACACCAATCAAAACACTCAGTGAACTCGTGTTTCAGTGAACTCCAGTGTTTCAGTGAACTCGTGTTTCAGTGAACTCGTGTTTCAGTGAACTCGTGTTTCAGTGAACTCCTGTGTTTCAGTGAACTCGTGTTTCAATGAACTCGTGTTTCAGTGAACTCGTGTTTGTTTCAGTGAACTCGTGTTTCAGTGAACTCCAGTGTTTCAGTGAACTCGTGTTTCAGTGAACTCGTGTTTCAGTGAACTCGTGTTTCAGTGAACTCCAGTGTTTCAGTGAACTCGTGTTTCAATGAACTCGTGTTTCAGTGAACTCGTGTTTGTTTCAGTGAACTCGTGTTTCAGTGAACTCGTGTTTCAGTGAACTCGTGTTTCAGTGAACTGTGTTTCAGTGAACTCCTGTGTTTCAGTAAACTCCTGTGTTTCAGTGAACTCGTGTTTCAGTGAACTCCTGTGTTTCAGTGAACTCCTGTGTTTCAGTGAACTCCAGTGTTTCACTGACCGTGTAAGTGATAAAGCTATTTTGATGTATATGTGGTCTGTTTGTGGTGTGTGTTGGTTTGTGTATCTCGTTCTGTGCCGTTGTGGCCCTGACCTTGTGCCTCGAAACAGGGTTGATATCCGATTGTCTTCCAGGCGTGTGCCTGTCAATTGTCTTCCAGGCGTGTGCCTGTCGATTGTCTTCCAGGCGTGTGCCTGTCGATTGTCTTCCAGGCGTGTGCCTGTCGATTGTCTTCCAGGCGTGTGCCTGTCGATTGTCGTCCAGGCGTGTGCCTGTCGATTGTCTTCCAGGCGTGTGCCTGTCGATTGTCTTCCAGGCGTGTGCCTGTAGTTTTCATGTTTTGATCAGAAAACATGAAATATATTCGCGTTTAAGTACGTCAAATGCTCATTAAATGTACAAGGATTGACAAAAATGAACCCTCTAGCCTGTAAACAATACTTAAAAAACAACAACACAAAAATGAGTTTGACCAAGCACCTATTCCCTCAATAGAAGGAACAGTGATCTTGATAAACGGAACTATGGACTGAGCCTTACATATAGATACAACACAACTCTTTATTTTCTGTCCATCTACCACAACACACGGTATATAACTCGAGAAAGCCTAAATTAAAAAAATGTGAGGACGTGTCAATATATCGATCTATCGCTATTGCCAACACTTTGACATATAGCAGTATATAATTGACCAATCATCGTTTTGATCACTAATTTGCAATCACTACTTTGTATATGTCTTAAACTTTGCTATTGAATTCACGATGTCAAAGACATTTTTCATTGCTTACAATATATATATTTTTTTAATTTTGGTACTTCCTATATTTTTGCATAAGCATTAAACATTGACCTCATGTTCATTAGAGTGCTGTTGAAATGCACTTTATTAACGCACTTATATGTAGAACCATGCACTTCTGTTTTTGAAATCACTATAACATGTGGGTGGTTTACGTCAAACGAAGTAATAAACAACTGGCATAACAGTTTTAATGAATTATTTTCTTTATTTTTTATTTACAGTGCTATATGTTTATGTTTAATGTACTTTCTACGAGCTTTTACTCCGTGTTTCATAATGTACAAAAGCTGCCATCGAATTTTGAACTCGACTTTTGTTGTTTAAATAAAAACTTAAACCTGAATATTGTTGTACAATAGAACTATAACGAAAGTTAAACGAGCAGATGGGTAGTGTCCATAGGACCCTGATTTTCCCTACCCACACACGACCATGTTTTTGCCACCGGAATGCCGATCTGTCTCAAGACGTGCTTATGTATGTACGAATTTTGTATCTCTCTCTTTTGTGGTAGCATACAATTAAGTTAAGCCATGCATTGTATATGCGGACGCTTTACAAAACACTGACAATATGACTTGCCATAGTAAAATGCCAAGTAAAATATTTATTAGAGATAGAGGGGGGGGGGGGGGAGAGAGAGAGAGAGAGAGAGAGAGAGAGAGAGAGAGGTTTATCCATTGATGTTAAATTGTATTCTCCTTTTTTCGCCAAGTCGGAAAATCGTCCAAGTTTACTTTTATGTCAATATCGAAGGAACAGTAATAATATAAGCTCAAAAATGCACAATTTCGGACATGATTTTTGGAGTGTATCCCAAACCCCCATACCAACTTTTTAAGTTCAGTTTCCAGATATGTAACAGTGACGATCTTAACACGGGAAACCGGTGCGTTGCGCGAATGATGCATGTGCAAATCATTACTCGGCTTCCGGTCTCTTGGAATTGAAAACCGTCAACACGTTACACAGAAATTGCAAAGATAATAACCTTTGAATATCCATTAAGCATTCTACATTGAATTTCAATGAAAAATCTGAAAAGGACTAACTCATTGCGCGATCTGTCTAACTTCAGCCTAAATCGTTAAAATGAATTTCAAAGATTACGTCAATGCTCAGAAATAAGCTTTAACCAGAATACCGGACGTTTCCAATAATGGACTTGTAATAGTTACCTGGGAAATGGGCGTATAGTTAACTACAGATCCAGGTGAAACAATGCAGAGAAAATAGTGGAATTTAGCAGGGTAAATAATTTATATTAAAATATTCAACTGCAGAACATCAGAAATAAGGTCAAGTTCAAGCAGTGTGCGTTCCATAATAGTTTTACCCGAATTACCCGTTTCTGTTTGGAGTTGGCTTCCCAACTATATATCGTCAAAGTCTAATGGCTTGTAATCACATTCAAAACTTATGAATTAATAAAGCTTCATTGGAAATATATTTGACTACCAAGATCAGTGTTGTCCTGGTCGTTGCAAAATTACACAGCTTAAAACTCACTCTCAATATGCTTTTTTGACATGTGATACCGTATACATAAACGAATTGATAGTTCACAATACTGTTGTTGCGAAGCATTTCCACTGAAAAGGTCCCTTTTTAAGCTAGATTTTAATTTCTGATATTTATAAAAGAGATATTTTCTGAATTCCTTTAGCATAAATCTATTTAATCTACCAAAATCCCAGGTTCTTCTTCATGGCGGTCTACTGTCACTGAACAGTGGGCACATACCAAAGACCGGGGCAACAGAGAGGTAGAATGTATTACGAAATAATTTAAGCTTTCAAGATTACTATCCGAGTTATTTGTTGATGCCACATGTTTGAACGAAAATCTAGATAACATTAATCTTAATAGGCTCGTCTCGTGTCATTAAACTCAAAACTAAAATCAAACAGTTAATACAAAAAGGCTATCATCCGTAGTTTGCAATTAAAATCTCATCGGCGTTTGATTTGATTGTTCACCTCAAATATAACTATGTCAAATATGCCTTGGGTCACTACATCCGCATTTAAAATACACCAAAAATGGCGTACTTTTTTGTACGACGTGAGTGACTCCTAGAGAATTTGGCATTGCATCACCCGATATAATTCAAACAAAAAAAGATGTTCAACTTCGGATAGAAGGACCTTATTTCTCTGCCGAAACACCGGATGTGTCAATTATCCATAATCGGTACACAAGCTGGTGTGCTAAAAAAACACATTGAGACATCTTCCGGTACAACGCGCACTTGTACCGGTAACAGCCGAGTTTCACAACCCGACGATGTCAGCAGCGATTGAAAATGGTGTACATGGCAGCGATAATTGCATATACTCGCTCCTAAATCCGAAACCTAGCCTACCAACTGCACCAATTCATAAGCTTTCAGAAAATGTGCGTAAAGTCTTTTAAAACGTTTTACTTTTTGGGAACATTCAAACGATATTTTCTAAACACGGAATGCCAACGAAAACACTTTTGACCAATTTGTTCTGAAAACGTCCCAAAATACCGTAAATATTCGTTAGAGTGTTTTGATGTGGCCTTCACGATGTAAAAGAAGATTCTACTATTCGCAGATGCTTTTAATTGCAGTATTTCAAAGGAACACGTCAAAACAATTGGTACTGTGGAAATGTTTTGTAATGCTATTTAATTCTTAATTTAACGCAACGATATTTCCATTTTTATTTTATCGTCTGAAATAAATTATAACATTGTTTAATTATTTTGTAAGAGGCTTTGACACTGATTTGAGTTGACCGTTTCATGCAATACCATGTTCTACCTTTCGTCACGAGAGGCCGTATGTGTTTGACTATTCCTTGACTATTCCTTAGACGTTAGCAATGTTCAGCAAGAAGCAACAGACGTGGTTGCGTTCCCTGTCATCAACCTGGCCTACAAGAAGCAGTTCGGTATCATCTCGCTTCTGGTGTAGATCACTGACTTTCACGGGAACTGAAGCACAGGCATCAGCGCAAACACTGTCGGCCTCGTCACGAACTGCTCTAACTCAGGGTATCTCTCATGCGAAGATGTTATGTTTTTGTTGTTGTTTTTTAAATGAAATTAATGTTTAAGTTTGGTTGCTTTGTTATCAGCATTTTCCATCGAAACCAACCTCGAATGTGGAAAGTTTACAATATCAGAATCTTTTAACTAAGCTGATAGTTGATTGCGTAGTGATTTCAATATAGCAGTCAAGAACATTACTCTTGGGGATCCTAATTATTTATGAAATGATACACTTACAGGTAATCAATTGGAAATTAGAAATACAAAATTCACAATAATTTAAAACTATTATTAAAAAAATCGCCGACTACTTCTACTGATGTACCTGCCGAAGTTTCCGAATGGATTTAAAATGTGTATTAACTCCTATATGATGTATATGGTTAAAGTTTTTGTCTAGGTCATAGTTTATTACAAATGTAATGTCAGAGCAGGTATGCTTTCGCTTAGAAAAAAAACCTCATATTACTCGTAGTTCCCTCTCAAAACCCGCCAGACTACTATGTATTCGAATGCAACAACATCCGCCGTCATTCAGAGTCGGAAAAAGACAATCTGTAAACCGTGACAAAACAATTCTGTAGAATACTTTTCTTTACGAAAGAGCGGTCCACAAAGAAATGTAAAGTGCATCCAATATATGCATGCAAAAGAAAAGAAATGTCACCGTCTTGGATTCCTGATTGTTCGTTGTGCTAGAAATCGTTGCTTCGTCTACATCTCATTTGTTGGTCAAATAAATCACGCGTGCTTATGCGATTACTTTCCCCGTTTGAGTGACGTTACATCCAAAAACGAACGAGGTTTGATTCGATATAGGCGACTTGAAATATTACTAAGTTAGGGACAGGAAAATGTAACATATATAGCGACATTTTTACATACAATGACCAGTATCAAATTACCAGAGTCCGGACTGTGATATAATATAATCCTAAGAACCATACCATACACGAATACGTTTGCTAAGTGCAACACATCATTCTGTATTAATTCAATGGAAAGATTGAGTTAATTTTGTCATTGATAACATGTGTATTAACAATCTCCTACGCAGTGATCTCAAACAGAAGCAAAGAGAGAAGTATCTCTGCCATCATGAGCGAGTAAAGCTTGGAATCAGCTGTATAATTTTTTTTATAAAAGGCAATATATATATACATATTTTGGGTAGATTTTTATAACATTTTCAGTAATTCAATGTGAATGAAGGCTGAAATACGAAAATAAATCATCAAAATCAAAGAGTATTTTCAACCTTTATTTATGTATCACGTGATATCTATCCATGATCATGTGATTTGAATGGTGACAGTGATTTTCTGTAAGAAAGTAACACTGGTGATTTAAATGGTGACAGTGATTTACTGTAAGAAAGTAACACTGCGTTGAGTCCGGTGTACTTAGAAATGATGACGACGACGACGAACATATATAGGTTAAAGATAACCTCGTATCCTGATTCTTATTCGAAAACAGACAAGCTGAAGTTTAATGTGTTGAATATTTAATGTACTCGCAGAACTTGAAACGTGTTTAAAGTACGTGTTATATATTTGTTAATCTTTGAGGCACGATGGAGTTTTGTCTACTAAGAACATATACATGTTTAACACCGACATTCATAAAGTACGACACGTATCAAAAAAACATTATCTTTTTTCCCATTGGAATATATCCATTGCTTGCGAAACATATACAATGTATTGCAGAATGAGAAACCTCTGGCCGATAAGCAATGCTTTTCACACAAACAGAACAAATTAATTTGACCAACATCTATGAATTGTTAGGGTTTGTCACTGTGATTTTGATAAATGAATAGATGGCACATATACGACATTACTCGTCCTTTTCTGTCCTGTTCCTTAATATTGTTTATTCGCTGCCAGGTCAGAAGAATCGGCCAGAGCATTATTAGACACTATCGACGCGTTCTTTCTCGATCGTGTTCTCTGCAGAACATGTTAAAGCAACGTAGACTTAGCACAAGACAACAGTGCAGTTAACGAATGTTGCATGTTCCATATCATTCTATGCCTTCCGGTCCATTGGAATTGAAATCCGTCGACACGTAATTCAGAAATTGCAACGAAAATAAACATTCACTTTACTTATAGCATTCTCCTAAGAATGTAAATAAAAAAATTGACAAAAAAGATTCTAACTCACTGCACGATCTGTAAAACTTCTTTTGTCGTTTTGAAAGTCTTAATTAAGATTTCCCTGGGGCAATGGAAAATAGTTTATTTGTCAATCGGCTGTGAAAAAAAGAAGAGTAAACTCATTGTAAGATTCAACGGCAAAACACGAGAAATTAAAACGGTTTTGATTAAGCATTGGGGTTTATCATGTTGCTGTTTCTATGTTTCGTATCTATGTCTGAACAATTATTAAGATAAATGTTAATATGTTAAACACTGGTGCATCTAATCAGGAAAATCTAAAGACAGTAGCTCATGGAAAAGTTCATTAGATAAACTGTCATACAGCAATTAGTGAATTATTTAAGTTCATGGGCACATAACTCCAAAGATGGACAACCTGTGGCTGCAAAAAATACTTCATATCAAAGCACGCACTCAGGTGTGTATCTTCCATATAACAAAAGGTGCATAATTCATTTTTAAATGGTATGCCAGATATTAAGCTAGACATATGTGATTTTTGCTTGTTGAAGCATTTCATTTTTTCGAAATGTAAAGTTACATTCTGATGTTAAAATCTCTGGTTATCATTCTACCTCACTTTCCTTTCCAAGATAATTAACTTTATTGTTTTGGGCTTCAAAACCTGTTTAGATCATAAAGCCATATACTTAAAGATTGACGAACTAGATTTTTTTAAAATACTATGCTTAAAAACTAGCACTCTTTCACAATCAACACAGGTAATATTAAGCATTCAAGATAAATACTGGAGTTTTTGTTGATAGCGGCGCATCTAAACAAACATCTGGATAAAAAAATTAATTAATCTCAAACCAAATAAAAACAAACTATAAACCGTCGAATTAAAATTGAAATTAAAATAATTTGAAAGGAATCTTCCCACCCCATTTTTTATTTGATTGCAAATCACAAGTGTCCCTCTGCATGGCTGGACCCTGATACACCCAATCCATTTCTGTTAAAAGAAAATGAAATATATGCCTTCAAAAGTTGGAGCGCACGTCATATGAGATATATGCCACAGACGGTGGTGCACTTGCCATTTGAGATATTTGCCAGCAGACGGGGGTGCACTTGTCATATGAGATATATACCATCAAACGGTGATGCGCACACCATATGAGATAAATATCCCTGCAAACGGTGGTGCGCACGCCCGATGATATATATGCCAGCAAACGGTGATGCGAACACCATATCAGATATATGCCAGCAGACGGTGATACACTTACCAGATGATACATATGCCAGCAGGCGGTGATGAAAACGTCATATGAGATATATGCCAGCAGACGGTGATGCACTCGCCATATGAGACATATGCCAGCAGACGGTGATGAAGACGTCATATGAGATATATGCCAGCCAACGGTTGTGATCACTCTCATATTAGATATATGCCAGCAGACCGTGGTTCACACTCTCATATGAGACATATGCCAGCAGACGGTGGTGCACTTGCCATATGAGATATATGCCAGCATACGGTGATGAAGACGTCATATGAGATATATGCCAGCAGACGTCGATGCACTCGCCATACGAGATATATGCCAGCACACGGTGATACGCACATCATATGAGATATATGCCAGCAGACGGTGATGCGCACACCATATGAGACATATGCGAGCAGACGGTAATGCGCACACCATATGAGATATATGCCAGCAGACGGTGATGAACTCGCCATATGAGACATATGCCAGCAGACGGTGATGCGCACACCATATGAGATATATGCCATCAGACGGTGATGCGCACACCATATGAGATATATGCCAGCAGACGGTGATGCGCACACCATCTGAGATATATGCCAGCAAACGGTGATGCGCACACCATATGAGATATAAGCCAGCAGACGGTGGTGCACTTGCCATATGAGATATATGCCAGCAGACGGTGATGAACTCGCCATATGATATATATGCCAGCAGACGGTGATGCGCACACCATATGAGATATATGCCAGCAGACGGTGATGAACTCGCAATATGAGATATATGCCAGCAGACGGTGATGCGCACACCATATGAGATATATGCCAGCAGACGGTGATGAACTCGCCATATGAGATATATGTCAGCAGACGGTGATGCGTACACCATATGAGATATATGCCAGCAGACGGTGGTGCACTTGCTATATGAGATATATGCCAGCAGACGGTGATGCGCACACCATATGAGATATATGCCAGCACACGGTGATAAGCACATCATATGAGATATATGCCAGCAGACGGTGGTGCGCACACCATATGAAATATATGCCAGCAGACGGTGATGCGCACACCATATGATATATATGACAGCAAACGGTGATGCGACCGTCATATTGGATATATGCCAGCAAACGGTGGTGCGCACACCATATAAGATTTATGCCAGCACACGGTGATGCACTCGCATTATTAGATATATGCCAGCATACGGTGATGCACGCGCCATATGAGATATTTGCAAGCAGATTGTGCTTCGCACTATATGAGATGTATACACCAGAAGACGGTGATGCACTCGCCATACGAGATATATGCCAGCAGACGGTTGTGAAGACGTCATATGAGATATATGCCAGCTGACGGTGATTAAGACGTTATATGAGTTATATTCCAGCAGACGGTGGTGAAGACGTCATATGAGATATATGCCAGCTGACGGTGATGAAGACGTCATACGAGATATATGCCAGCAGACGGTGATGAAGACGTCATATGAGATATATGCCAGCAGACGGTGATGAAGACGTCATATGAGATATATGCCAGCAGACGGTGATGAAGACGTCATATGAGTTATATTCCAGCAGACGGTGGTGAAGACGTCATACGAGATATATGCCAGCAGACGGTGGTGAAGACGTCATATGAGATATATGCCAGCAGACGGTGGTGAAGACGTCATACGAGATATATGCCAGCAGACGGTAATGAAGACGTCATACGAGATATATGCCAGCAGACGGTAATGAAGACGTCATTCGAAATATATGCCAGCAGACGGTGGTGAAGACGTCATACGAGATATATGCCAGCAGACGGTGATGAAAACGTCATTTGAGATATATGCCAGCAAACGGTGGTGAGCACCTCATGTGAGATATATGCCAGTAAACGGTAACGCACATGCCATATGTGATATATGGAAGCAAACAGTGATTCACTTGCCATATGAGATATAAGCTAGCAGACGGTGGTGCGCACACCATATGAGATATATGCCAGTAGACGGTGTGCGCACTTGCCATATGAGATATATGCCACCAGACGGTGGGCGCACGTCATATGAGATATATGCCATTTGACGATGGTGCACTTGCCATACTAGATATATGACAGTAAACGCTGATGCACTCGCCATACGAGAGATATGCCAGCAGATGGTGAGGCACTCGCTATAGGAGATATATGCCAGCATACGGTGACGCACTCGCCATATGAAAGATATGCCAGCAGACGATGCTGCACTCGCATAACGCGATATATGCCATCAAACGGTGATGCCCATACCACATGAGATATACGGTGATGCACTCGCATTTTAAGATATATGACAGCAAACGGTGATGCACTCGCCATATGAGATATATGCCAGCCGACGGTGATGCACTCACCATACGAGATATATGCCAGCAAACGATGCTACGCACGCCATATGAGATATATGCTAGCAAACGGTGGTCCGACCATAGCAGATATATGCCAGCAAACGGTGCTGCGCACACCATATGATATATGCCAGCAATTGGACGTGCGCATGCCATTACAATTGACAAGTTTATTAATGATCTTCAAACGGTTTGTTTTGAGTAATTACCTCGGCCAAATATATAATCTTGGTGTTTGTGTTTTGTTTTTCTTCAATATATTTTATGCCTCAGTCCTGTTTTGGAGCCTAAAGTGAAGTAATTATAGGGGCTGCGAAGCGCTTTTTGAACTTGTAATTACCCTTACAGGGAAACGTTTTTGGCCTTAAAATCGTTTGCGATTTCTTTTCTCCTCACATTTACTGGTAAACTCTCCGACTCCCGCATTCAACGTTTTTTGCCGTGATTTTATAGAGATCAACAAAAAATCAACTTGCATGAGCCTATGCAAAGCCTTTTACCGTATGCTACATGGGATGGGTCTCGCCATAATTCACCCCAAAAGCTACCGCTAGTCGTCTCTCCGAAAACCATAGATTTTCGCATTTGGGTGGAATATTTGGATAGAATATCATTCACTATAATTCCAACAGAGAAATCCCTCAAAGAATGAAATATCAGTAAACCGTGACAAACAATACCGTAGGATACTTATTGATTTCTTTCCGAAACAGCGGTCCGCGAAATGGAATATGCGACGTCTTAGATTTCTGATTGTTCATTGTTCAAGAAATCTTTGCATCGGCCTTTTCTTAGTTGATGGTCGAAAAAATCACGCAAGTTTATGCGATTATTCTTGTGGGTTGACTGGCATTACATCTCAAAACGAAACAAAGTTTGATTCAAAAATCGCCGCCATGAATGGTGTTACGATAGAGGTTATTTAAAGCTATATACATAGAAATGTGCAATAAATCGTCGGTGACCGGAAAACATGTAAGACAAAATAGAGTAGAGCCCATTGATAGGTCATATACGTGGTTTATTCAAAGTGCTCTGCACAAACACGATCACTCTCCTCTTTTCATAATATTGTTTTATGGAAGCCAGATTAGAACAACCAAATCTCAATGTCTGACAGACTATAGTATAAACTAGCTTTTGCGTTGTTTTTTTCTTTGAAACGAAAATATTGTACAGTCATATAATTAATAGAATGTTTAATGTACTTTCTACGAGCTTTCACATATTTATCCATGTTTAACAATGTACAAAACCTGCCATCGAATTTTGAACTCGACTTGTGTTGTTTCAATAAAAACTAAAACCCGAATATTGTTGTACAATTAAATGAAATATAATGAAAGTTTTAAACGAGCAGATGGTTAGTGTCCATAGGACACTGATTTTCCAAAACCACACACGACCATGTATTTGCCATTTGCAAGTCGATCTTTCTCTAGATGTACTTATGTATGTACAGACTTTCGTATCTATCACTTTTGTGGAGGCATATAATTAAGTAAAGCTTTGCATTGTGTATGCGGATGCTTTACAAAGCTCTCAAAATATGTCTTATATGAGTAAAAGTCAAGTAAAATATTTATTATAAAGTCTACGAGGATACTTGATTGATGAACATCCGATATACAGGGCGCCTGGCAGGAAGGCAATCGGAACCTTGCAATTATATATATTAGAGAGAGATTTATCCATTGATGTTAAATTGTATTCTCCTTTTTGCCATGAAGGAAAATCGTCCAAGTTTACTTTTATGTTTATATCGGGGGGAAAGTAATAAAATAAGCTCAAAATGCACCATTTCGGACATGATGTTTGGGGAGTATAAAGTGAAAACATTCGACGTATGAATCTGATACCACCCGCACTCGTTCTTGCCTGAAGAGTTACAATGACGTGCGTTGCACGAATGATGCATGTTCCAAATCATTCGAGCCTTGGCTTCCGGTCTCTTGGAATTGACAACCGTCAACACGTAAAACAGATATTGCATAGAAAATAAACTTTGGATATCCATTAACCATTCCACTTTGATTTTCAATGAAATTTCTGACAAAAAGGATTTAACTCATTGTGCGATCTGTCAAACTTCAGCCAAAGACGTTATCGTGAATTTCATAGATTACGTCAATGCTCAGAATTAGGCTTTAACCAGAATACCGGACGTTTTCAATAATGGACTAGTAATAGTTACCTGGGAAATGGGCGTGTAGTTAACTAGACATCCAGGTGAAACAATGCAGAGAAAAGAGTGAAATTTAGCAGGGTAAATAATTTATATTATAAGATTCAACTGCAGAACATCAGAAATAAGAAGGTTTATTTCAAGCATTGTGAGTTCCTTAATAGTTTTACCTGAATTACCTGTTTCTGTTTGGAGTTGGCTTCCCAACTATATATAGTCAAAGTCTAATGGCTTAGGTGCAGCGGGAATCACTTTGCAATCAACAACAACACATCCCGGCACTCGGTTTATTTTTGTCGCCTCATACCTTGACAGACATATAGTAATCCATAGTCTGGATAGGTAAAATAGTAGAGTGATTTGTTTTTGGCGAAAACATATGGAATGAAAATGATGAAGTGTAATAACGACACCTCGGCCATTTCCCCTCGAAACCAAACTCGGATGTGGACGGTTTACAATATCAGAAAAAAATTCCTACGCTGCAAGTATATTGCGTAGTGATTCCAATATAGCAGTAAAGGATTTTACTCTTGGGGATCCTAATTATTTATGCAATAATACATTTCACTGGCAATCAATTTGAACTTAGTTATACATAATACACGTCAAAACACTACAATTATTTAATACTATTATTTAAAAAAAAACACGAACTACTTCTACTGATGTACCGGCATTCGTCCGAGGTTGGTTTTCGATGGAAAATGGCCAGTGTGTTTTGAATGGGTTAACAAGTGTATTAACTTCTAAATGATCTATACAGTTATGTTTTATTTCAGGTCATAGTTTATTACACATGTCATGTCAGAAAATGTATGCGTCCGCTTAGAAAAAAAAAACGTATTTCCCTCTTAAAACCCTCCAGAGTACTATGCATATGAATGGAACAACATCCGTCGTCATTCAAAGTCGGAAAAGGATAATCAGTAAACCGTGACAAAGCAGTTCTGTAGAACACTTTTCGATTTCTTTACGAAACAGGGGTCCTCAAAATGTAATATACGCCCATTATTTGCCTGCAAAAGAAAAGAAATGTCACCGTCTTGGATTCCTGATTGTTCGTTGTGCTAGAAATCGTTGCTTCGTCTATACGTCATTTTTTGGTCAAATAAATCACACGTGTTTATGCGATTACTTTCCCCGTTTGAGTGACGTTACATCCAAAAACGAACGAGGTTTGATTCGATATAGGCGACTTGAATAATTGCTAAGTTAGGGACAGGACAATGTAACATATATAGCGACATTTTTATTTACAATGACCAATATCAAATTACCAGAGTCCGGATTGTGATATAATATGATCCTAGGAACAATACCATACACGAATACGTTTGCTAAGTGCAACACACCACTCTGTATTTATGCAATGGTATTCACCAAGATTGAGTTAATTTTGTCATTGAGAACATGTGTACCAACAATCTTCTACGCAGGGATCTCCAACACAAGCAAACAAAATAGTATCTTTGCCATCATGAGCTTGAAATCAGCTGTTTAATATATTTTTATAAAAGGCAAAATATATACATATTTTGGGGAAAGTTTTATAATATTTTCAGTTATTCAAGGTGAATTAAGGTTGAAATAGAAAACAAAATCACAATCAAAGATTATTTACAACCTTTATCCATGTATCACGTGATATTTATCTATGGTCATGTAGTTTGCATGGTGACAGTGATTTACTGTAAGATAAGTAACACTGCGTGGAGTTTAATATACTAAGTTTCATGTTAAAGTGACATTCGTATTAAAAATCAATACATACACATGTATAACAAACATATATTTTGAGTGTTAAACCTTTAACTTCGTACCAAATAATGCATTTATACAAAATATTAATTACTGATAAAGAGATTGTAACAATGTATTTAATAGTTAAAAACGCACAGATATTTAATGACTGGTGAGTCCTAAACAATTTACAGTGATCAACTATCGTCGCATAAGGTAGAAATACCGTGTTGTCTGCACCATTGTTAAAAGTTAAACACGGCATCCTTCATAAGAACTATTGTTTTTGATATTTAATCATCCCATATGATAAATTAAAACAATTGTATTATTAGAGTAAGAGTGCATATATGTCTAGGACGGTTTCGAAATGATGACGACGACGAACATACCAACGTTTTAGCAATACCTTGTATTCTTTATTTATGTATCACGTGATATCTATCCATGATCATGTGATTTGAATGGTGACAGTGATTTACTGCAAGGAAGTAACACTGCTTGGAATCCGGTGTACTTAGAAATGATGACGACGGCGAACATATATAGGTTAAAGATAACCTCGTATCCTGATTCTTATTCGAAAACAGACAAGTTGAAGTTTAATGTGTTGGCTATTTGCTGTACTCGCAGAACTTGAAAAGTGTTTAAGGTACGTGTTATACATTCGTTAATCTTCGAGGCACGAGGGAGTTTTGTCTACTAAGCACATACATATTTAACGCCGACATTCATAAAGTATGGCAAGTCTAATAAAACATTATCTTCTTTCCCATTCGAGTCAATCCAAAGCTTGCGAAACATACATAATGTATTGCAGAATGAGAAACCTCTGGCCGATAAGCAATGCGTTTCACACAAACAGAACAAATAAATTTGACCAACATCTATGAATTGTTAGTGTATGTCACTGTGATTTTTATAAATGGATAGATGGCACATATACAACATAACTCGTTCTCTTCTGTCCTGTTCTTTAATATTGTTTATTCGATGTCAGATCAGAATAACTGGCCAGAGCATTTTAAGATAACAGTATTCGAAATGTGCGACGCATATATATAAACCATCGACACGATCTTTCCCGATCGTGTGCTCTGCAGAACATGTTAAAAACAACGTGATCTTAGCACAAGACAACAGTACAGTGAACGAGCGCTGCATGTTTCAAATCATTCTATGTCTTCCGGTCTCTTGGAATTGAAATCCGTCGACACGTAATACAGAAATTGCAACGAAAATAAACATTGACTTTGCTTATAGCATTCTGCTAAGAATGTAAATATAATTCCTGACAAAGATTCTAACTCACTGCACGATCTGTAAAACCTCGTCTATCGTTTTGAAAGTCTTAATTAAGATTTCCCTGCGGCAGTGGCAAATAGTTTACTTGACAATCGGCTGTAAAAAGAAGAACTCGTTATAAGATTCAACGTCAAACACGAGAAATTAAAACGGTTTTGATTAAGCATTGGGGTTTATCATGCTGCTTTTCCTGTGTTTCGTATCTATGTCTGAACAATTATTAGGATAAATGTTAATATGTTAGACATTGGTCCAATAAATCAGGGAAATGTGTAGACAGTATATCATGGGGAAGCTCACTAGATAAAGTGTCATATAGCAATATGTGAATAATTTAAGTTAAAGAGCTCATAACACAGAAAGACACACTGTGGCTGCAGGAAAGTGTACTTCATATCAAAGCTTCCACCCAGGTGAATGTAATTAGTGAACAAAAATCTTCCATATAGCAAAAGGTGCATACTTATTTTTTAAATGGTATGCCAGATATTAAGCTTGATAGATGAAATTTTTGCATGTTGAAGCATTTCATTATTTTGAAAGGAATGTGTTCGAAAAGTTAATTTGTCTTCTGATGTTGTAATATCTGGTTATCTCCACCTGACTTTCCTTACCAAGACATTTTATTTTTTGGGGGGTTTCAAAACCTGTTTAGTTCATATAACCATAAAATTAAAGATTGACACACCAGATTTTTAAAATACTATGCTTAAAAACAAGCCCTCTTTCACTATCAAGTTGAGACAGCAAACGGTGGTGCACACACCATACGAGATATATGCCAGCAAACGGTGGTGTGCATGCCATATGAGATATATGACAACACACGGTGGGCGCACATCATATGAGATATATGCCAGCAAACGGTGGTGCGCACACCCTAGGAGATATATGCCAGCAAACGGTGATGTGCATGCCATATGAGATATATGCCAACAAACGGTGGTGCGCACACCATACGAGATATATGCCAGCAAACGGTGATGTGCATGCCATATGAGATATATGACAACAAACGGTGGGCGCACATCATATGAGATATATGCCGGCAAACGGTGATGTGCATGCCATATGAGATATATGCCAGCAAACGGTGATCCACTCGCCATACCAGATATATGCCAGCAAACGGTGGTGCACACACCATACGAGATATATGCCAACAAACGGTGATGTGCATGCCATACCAGATATATGCCAGCAAACGGTGGTGCACACACCATACGAGATATATGCCAACAAACGGTGATGTGCATGCCATATGAGATATATGACAACAAACGGTGATCCACTCGCCATACCAGATATATGCCAGCAAACGGTGGTGCACACACCATACGAGATATATGCCAACAAACGGTGATATGCATGCCATATGAGATATATGACAACAAACGGTGATCCACTCGCCATACCAGATATATGCCAGCAAACGGTAGTGCACACACCATACGAGATATATGCCAACAAACGCTGATCCACTCGCCATACCAGATATATGCCAGCAAACGGTGGTGCACACACCATACGAGATATATGCCAACAAACGGTGATCCACTCGCCATACCAGATACATGCCAGCAAACGGTAGAGCACACACCATACGAGATATATGCCAACAAACGGTGATGTGCATGCCATATGAGATATATGACAACAAACGGTGGGCGCACATCATATGAGATATATGCCAGCAAACGGTGATATGCATGCCATATGAGATATATGCCAGCAAACGGTGGTGCACACACCATACGAGATATATGCCAACAAACGGTGATGTGCATGCCATATGAGATATTTGACAACAAACGGTGGGCGCACATCATATGAGATATATGCCAGCAAACGGTGATATGCATGCCATATGAGATATATGCCAGCAAACGGTGGTGCACACACCATACGAGATATATGCCAACAAACGGTGATGTGCATGCCATATGAGATATATGACAACAAACGGTGGGCGCACATCATATGAGATATATGCCAGCAAACGGTGATCCACTCGCCATACCAGATATATGCCAGCAGACGGTGGTGCGCACATCATATGAGATATATGCCAGCAGACGGTGGTGCGCACATCATATGAGATATATGCCAGCAAACGGTGGGCACACATCATATGAGGTATATGCCAGCAAACGGTGGTGCGCACATCATATGAGATATATGACAGCAAACGGTGATATGCATGCCATATGAGATATATGCCAAAAAACGGTGATATGCATGCCATATGAGATATATGCCAGCAAACGGTGATGTGCATGCCATATGAGATATATGCCAACAAACGGTGATATGCATGCCATATGAGATATATGCCAAAAAACGGTGATGTGCATGCCATATGAGATATATGCCAGCAAACGGTGGGCACACATCATATGAGATATATGCCAACAAACGGTGATGTGCATGCCATATGAAATATATGCCAACAAACGGTGATATGCATGCCATATGAGATATATGCCAACAAACGGTGATGTGCATGGCATATGAGATATATGCCAACAAACGGTGATGTGCATGCCATATGAGATATATGCAAACAAACGGTGATGTGCATGCCATATGAGATATATGCCAACAAACGGTGATATGCATGCCATATGAGATATATGCCAAAAAACGGTGATATGCATGCCATATGAGATATATGCCAAAAAACGGTGATGTGCATGCCATATGAGATATATGCCAAAAAACGGTGATGTGCATGCCATATGAGATATATGCCAAAAAACGGTGATGTGCATGCCATATGAGATATATGCCAAAAAACGGTGATGTGCATGCCATATGAGATATATGCCAGCAAACGGTGATGTGCATGCCATATGAGATATATGCCAGCAAACGGTGATGTGCATGCCATATGAGATATATGCCAGCAAACGGTGATGTGCATGCCATATGAGATATATGCCAGCAAACGGTGATGTGCATGCCATATGAGATATATGCCAGCAAACGGTGATGTGCATGCCATATGAGATATATGCCAGCAAACGGTGATGTGCATGCCATATGAGATATATGCCAGCAAACGGTGATGTGCATGCCATATGAGATATATGCCAACAAACGGTGATGTGCATGCCATATGAGATATATGCCAACAAACGGTGATGTGCATGCCATATGAGATATATGCCAACAAACGGTGATGTGCATGCCATATGAGATATATGCCAACAAACGGCGATGTGCATGCCATATGAGATATATGCCAGCAAACGGCGATGTGCATGCCATATGAGATATATGCCAGCAAACGGCGATGTGCATGCCATATGAGATATATGCCAGCAAACGGCGATGTGCATGCCATATGAGATATATGCCAGCAAACGGTGATGTGCATGCCATATGAGATATATGCCAGCAAACGGTGATGTGCATGCCATATGAGATATATGCCAGCAAACGGTGATGTGCATGCCATATGAGATATATGCCAGCAAACGGTGATGTGCATGCCATATGAGATATATGCCAACAAACGGTGATGTGCATGCCATAGGAGATATATGCCAGCAAACGGAGATATGCATGCCATATGAAATATATGCCAGCAAACGGTGATGTGCATGCCATATGAGATATATGCCAACAAACGGTGATGTGCATGCCATATGAGATATATGCCAACAAACTGTAATGTGCATGCCATATGAGATATATGCCAACAAACGGTGTGCGCACATCATATGAGATATATGCCAGCAGACGGTGTGCGCACATCATATGAGGTATATGCCAGCAAACGGTGGTGCGCACATCATATGAGATATATGCCAGCAGACGGTGGTGCGCATGCCATATGAGATATATGCCAGCAAACGGTGATGCGCATGCCATATGAGATATATGCCAGCAGACGGTGATATGCATGCCATATGAGATATATGCCAACAAACGGTGATGTGCATGCCATATGAGATATATGCCAACAAACGGTGATATGCATGCCATATGAGATATATGCCAAAAAACGGTGATATGCATGCCATATGAGATATATGCCAGCAAACGGTGGGCACACATCATATGAGATATATGCCAACAAACGGTGATGTGCATGCCATATGAGATATATGCCAACAAACGGTGATGTGCATGCGATATGAGATATATGGAAATATATGCCAACAAACGGTGATGTGCATGCCATATGAGATATATGCCAACAAACGGTGATGTGCATGCCATATGAGATATATGCCAACAAACGGTGATGTGCATGCCATATGAGATATATGCCAGCAAACGGTGATGTGCATGCCATATGAGATATATGCCAGCAAACGGTGATGTGCATGCCATATGAGATATATGCCAGCAAACGGTGATGTGCATGCCATATGAGATATATGCCAGCAAACGGTGATGTGCATGCCATATGAGATATATGCCAGCAAACGGTGATGTGCATGCCATATGAGATATATGCCAGCAAACGGTGATGTGCATGCCATATGAGATATATGCCAACAAACGGTGATGTGCATGCCATATGAAATATATGCCAACAAACGGTGATGTGCATGCCATAGGAGATATATGCCAGCAAACGGTGATATGCATGCCATATGAGATATATGCCAGCAAACGGTGATGTGCATGCCATATGAGATATATGCCAACAAACGGTGATGTGCATGCCATATGAGATATATGCCAACAAACTGTGATGTGCATGCCATATGAGATATATGCCAACAAACGGTGTGCGCACATCATATGAGATATATGCCAGCAGACGGTGTGCGCACATCATATGAGGTATATGCCAGCAAACGGTAGTGCGGACATCATATGAGATATATGCCAGCAGACGGTGGTGCGCATGCCATATGAGATATATGCCAGCAAACGGTGATGCGCATGCCATATGAGATATATGCCAGCAGACGGTGATATGCATGCCATATGAGATATATGCCAACAAACGGTGATGTGCATGCCATATGAGATATATGCCAACAAACGGTGATATGCATGCCATATGAGATATATGCCAAAAAACGGTGATATGCATGCCATATGAGATATATGCCAGCAAACGGTGGGCACACATCATATGAGATATATGCCAACAAACGGTGATGTGCATGCCATATGAGATATATGCCAACAAACGGTGATATGCATGCCATATGAGATATATGCCAACAAACGGTGATGTGCATGCGATATGAGATATATGGAAATATATGCCAAAAAACGGTGATGTGCATGCCATATGAGATATATGCCAGCAAACGGTGATGTGCATGCCATATGAGATATATGCCAACAAACGGTGATGTGCATGCCAAATGAGATATATGCCAACAAACGGTGATGTGCATGCCATATGAGATATATGCCAACAAACGGTGATGTGCATGCCATATGAGATATATGCCAACAAACGGTGATGTGCACGCCATATGAGATATATGCCAACAAACGGTGATGTGCACGCCATATGAGATATATGCCAACAAACGGTGATGTGCACGCCATATGAGATATATGCCAACAAACGGTGATGTGCATGCCATATGAGATATATGCCAACAAACTGTGATGTGCATGCCATATGAGATATATGCCAGCAAACGGTGCAGTGCATGCCATATGAGATATATGCCAGCAAACGGTGCAGTGCATGCCATATGAGATATATGCCAACAAACGGTGATGTGCATGCCATATGAGATATATGCCAGCAAACGGTGATGTGCATGCCATATGAGATATATGCCAGCAAACGGTGATGTGCATGCCATATGAGATATATGCCAGCAAACGGTGATGTGCATGCCATATGAGATATATGCCAACAAACGGTGATGTGCATGCCATATGAAATATATGCCAACAAACGGTGATGTGCATGCCATAGGAGATATATGCCAACAAACGGTGATGTGCATGCCATAGGAGATATATGCCAACAAACGGTGATGTGCATGCCATAGGAGATATATGCCAGCAAACGGTGATGTGCATGCCATATGAAATATATGCCAGCAAACGGTGATGTGCATGCCATATGAGATATATGCCAACAGACTGTGATGTGCATGCCATATGAGATATATGCCAACAGACTGTGATGTGCATGCCATATGAGATATATGCCAACAGACTGTGATGTGCATGCCATATGAGATATATGCCAACAAACGGTGATGTGCATGCCATATGAGATATATGCCAACAAACGGTGGGCGCACATCATATGAGATATATGCCAGCAGACGGTGATCCACTCGCCATATGAGATATATGACAGCAGACGGTGGTGCGCACGTCATATGAGATATATGACAGCAGACGGTGATACACTCGCCATACGAGATATATGCCAGCAGACGGTGGTGGGCACGTCATATGAGATATATGACAGCAAACGGTGGTGCATACACCATACGAGATATATGCCAGCAAACGGTGGTGCACACACCATACGATATATATGCCAGAAAACGGTGGTGCACACACCATACGAGATATATGACAGCAAACGGTGGTGCACACACCATACGAGATATATGCCAGCAAACGTTGGTGCACACACCATACGAGATATATTCCAGCAAACGGTGGTGCACACACCATACGAGATATATGACAGCAAACGGTGGTGCACACAACATACGATATATATGCCAGCAAACGGTGGTGCGCACGTCATATGCGATTTATGCCAGCAAACGGTGGTACACACACCATACGAGATATATGCCAGCAAACGGTGGTGCGCACGTCATATGCGATTTATGCCAGCAAACGGTGGTGCACACACCATACGAGATATATGCCAGCAAACGGAATGGCTCACAACATATGATATATGCCAGCAATTCCGTGCGCATGCCATTATCATTGACAAGTTTATTTATGATTTTCAAACGGTTTGTTTATTTTTTTTATTTCGGCAAAATATATGATCTTGGTGTGTGTGCTTTGATTTTCTGTAATATATTTTTGCCTCAGTCCTGTTTTGAAGCCGAAAATGGAGTAATTATAGGGGCTGCGAAGCGCTTCTTGACATTACCCGTACAAGCAAAAGTTGCTATTGGCCTTAAATTCGTTTGCGATTTCTTTTCTTCTCACATGTACTGGTGATCTCTCCGACTCCCGCATACAACGCTTTTACCGTGACTTGTAGATGTGATTAAAAAATCAACTTGCATGAGCCTATGCAAAAACTATTACGGTCTGCTACAGGTCATAGGTCTCGCCATAATTCGCCACAAACGCTAGTCGTCTCTCCGCAAACCAGAGATTTTCGTATTTGGATGGAATAAATAATTCGCCATCATTCAGACAGAGAAAATCCCAACGAGTGTAACATCAGTAAACCGTGACAAACAATTTCGTAGAATACTTTCAGATTTCTTTTCGAAACAGCGGTCCGCGAAATGGAAAATGAGTCAGAGGCTTGTGCAAATAAGAAATGTCAACGTCTTAGATTTCAAAGTGTTCATTGTTCAAGAAATTGTTGTATCACCCTTTTCGCATTTGATGGTCGAATAAATCACGCATGTTCATGCGAATACTCTCGTGGTTTGATATCTTTATATCTAAAAACGCAACTAAGTTCGATTCGAAATAGGCGCCATATATGTTTTTTTGGCTTTTTTTTCTATGGTCAGAGATTAATGATACATATATAGAAACGGGCAATGGCAACCATTAAATCATCGGCGACCGGAAACTATGTAAGACAAAATACAAGAGTATTCCCCATGTTAACATATATACCAAATTTCATATTAATGCCTTGGACGGTTTTCAAGTTATTATTAATAAATATAAGACCAATGTTTGTTTCTTAGTTACTAACACAGACGCTATTGGACATTGCTGTATTTTCAAACCATTCCCCAACATTACCAGGACATTTTATGCTGGTTGTACTTTGTTGTCTTGTAGCGTTGTGTCTCTTGTTAAAGGGACTCGCTCATGTTTTATAAAATGCATTTAGTATGATGAAATAAAGTGTGGCAAATCATTACGCATGGAGCCCTTCAACAAATGTTGAAATATGCTCAATTTTTGTCTTTCAGTCCACGATTTTGAACAGCATTAATAACGCTTTACAACAAAGGGGTTTAAGGTTAAATAATCCCTCACTATATCCGAGTTCTCGTGGGCGAGCGGTTTTGTTGTCAGTTTTATCATTTTTTCTTGACTGCATCAGCGTGAGTTCTATGCCAACTAAAACAAGTTTTCTTCTACACTTTTATGGTACTTTTCTCTGCAATTTTGGTATCAAAGAGTATAAACAATCATAATGTAAATAAGTGTTTTCTGATGCATTACCATGAAAAAAATGGTCGAAGAACATAAGAGAGGCGCTTAAAGCGTTTGTTTCGAATTCATCCTACTGCCTTTAAACATAAATAGTGTTTAAATGTTTTAGGCTACTGGGCTTGTCCCTGTAGTTTCCATTGTGGCTTTGTAAAGTGGTTTAGTAAGTCTTAAACAATTGTAGTTCTTCTTGATTTCGTTGCCTTAAATATTAAAGCTGCACTCTCACAGATTTATTTTTTTTGTGCTTGAATTAGCCAATTTGCGTAAATGTCAGGAAACGAGTGATTTAAGACTGCTGACAAATATTAGTTCGCAGTATATTTTGTATATTATTTTCATGTTAGAAAATTAATGTTTTATGCCTTAAACCGTTACTAAAGCTTTAAGAAAAATGCATTTTTCGGGCATTTAACCAAGCAATTCACTGAATTGAGATTTGTTCTATTGTGAGTTCTTTAAAATGACTGAATTGAAGGCAATGATGCCAAAATCAGCTGATTCAGCTACAAAAATATGAAAGTGTCAAAACTTACAATCTGTGAGAGTGCAGCTTTAAACACTGATATCCATTGTGTGTCAAACATCATTTGATTATTAAACAAATAATGTATTGAGGAATGAGCAACCTCTCGCCAGTTAACATGCAATACCTTCACACACAAAAACAACAAATAAGTTTGACAATGCTTACTTATAAGATCAGTTGTTAGGCTATATAAGTGTCTTCTTCAAAGTGCTCTACATTGAAACATGATTGCTCCTCTTTTCATAATATTGTTTTTTGGATGCCAGACCAGAATAACCAAAACTCAATGTTAGACAGACTATATTTTAACCTTTTTTTCTGTAAAACGAAAACACAGTACAGCCATATATTTGATATGATCCAAACTCATGCAAATAGAAGAAAAAGTGCTTTTATCTGCCACTAATCTCTGGATATAAAACTGACTCTCCCAGACTATGCCAAATAAAGCTGTTTATCTTTAAACCCTTCGATATAGAGAAAACATAAGAATGTATGACTTTTGATCAGAAAGACAATACATTCATTCACTATTGGAACCTCTAAGCAAATACGTCCACTGTTTAAGACGTAGAAACTGTAACAAATAGAGAGATAAATCTCAACATGTACCAAAATATAGGTTTAATAAATCAATTTACAATCTAGGGAATCAAACGAGTATTTGAATATTCAAATATTTGAGGGAAAGTATATCTTAACTTTAGATATAAGAGATTCCTTATTTATTTCATTAACACAACATATATAAAACATGCCAAGGCATCAAACTGCATAAAAACATTTAGTAGAAGACATCCCATAATGTGGTGGATTGATTTTGGCTCCTGAAGTAAACAAAAGTGCCTTGAGCAAATTTTTGTCTCAGTCAAACTAAAGATGCACGCTTACTCCCATAGGAGATGTACCTCAATAAATACCATTGTTTTAATTTACCGAAAAGCATGAATAAATATGGAAGAGTGGTTCATATAGAAAGGTGCAGAAAACACAGTATTTCTACCTTATAAAACAACAAGTTGATCACTGTAATCGGCTCTTAATACACGAATCATGCAAATGGAACTGTTTCAATTCCTGAATGGAGAATAGAGAAAATTATAATATTGATTTCATGCTTCCAAGGCACGATTTCCAAAACTTTCAAACCCTCCGACTGATTGAGTTGCGTGAAAATCTTTAAAACTAAGCCATATCAATTTAAATTTGAGGCTGCAGAATTAATAGATTCTATTATTTTGAGATTTCCCTTGGGAAAGCGAAAGAAATCCCAAATCTTGTTTGTCATTCGTCAATCCGTCAAGTTTTCCCTGTGTATATCCTGGATTCCTAATTCAATTAAGCGTGTGAATTGATAATTAACTAGATATGGGACCGTCTTATTCGGCAGGTTCATAAATTGTTCCGGGAAATCTTCGTAGTTTTTATGTTGCAATAGATGAGTTGCAATAGATGAGATTTTCAAAAGAAATGGGATCTGTTTGGGAGAAGATAAATTATGTAATCAAAACTAATGTTCCACTTTTAAAACAGTTCTTTCAAGATAGCGCAAATTTTCAAAGACCTTCATGGTCCGTTTAATTACATTTGTTTTACAATAAAACTCAGAAAGTGTAAATAAAAGTGCTCCACCCTTGAACCACAAAATTTTATGTTCCAATAAAGGTTACTTTATTGATTTTATTGCCTTTAAGAATGCTATTATGTACACATCTACTTTTAAAGTATTTTTTCTGGAACATAGTGTTTGTTAGATTTCATGGAATACTATTCAACCCCCGTCAACCCATCCCGTCCCCCTGATGAAGTTGTGTCACATTATATAACAACTCAAATATAATGCACATGTGTTTTGACTTGGTTATGACTTCATTTCTTTGTTTCTGAAATACAACAATATTTTATAAACTCTCTATTTAACACACAATGTATTTTCTTCAAAAGTGATCTGACAAAAGCAATTGCAATTAAGTTCAGGTATTTTTCATTCTTGAGTATTATTCATTTCAAAAAGTTAACACAAATGCATACAAAATATCGATGGCACCGAATGAAAATGAAAAACCAGTAAATAGATTTTGGCGCAATTTATTTTAATTAACTTTCTTGAATATTCTTAATTTCGCGCTTCTGTTGAGAAAACACTCATTCCAAGAGCCAATCAAAAGGCAAAAAAATCACCATATGATAAAGAGTGGCAAGTGCATTGGATGAATAAAATTCCGGTATTTGCAGGCTTAGCGCAAGACAGTTTCAATTCCATATAAAATTGATTATTACATCAATTTTGTTCGCTTACCCTTAACATTGTTAAAAACAAGAAGACAGGTTCGGAATTTTCACTTATCAGTTTTTTGTCTCTGCTGAAAAGTACCATTTTGGCATTTACTGGTTTTTCATTTGGTGCCATCGATATGCAAATACAAAAAACAACAACATAGAAGTCATAGAAAAACACAAACAGACATAACAGCACAGCAAGTGAAAGATCAGCAGTTTTTAATCAGTCAACCAAGAGGCATAGCTTACAAAAAAAAGCGACTTGAAGAAAGTGCATATGTTTAACGTTCGTCTGTTGATTTTCAGTTAAAAAGAGGCATAACTCGATAATTATTAAATCCAGAATTATGGGCCTTGCTGTACATATGTGAATTGTCAGTCCCAACCTTTGTACCAAGTTGCATTTTAATATCTTGGAAGGTTATTTAAGTAATGGGCAAAGTTAAAAGATTTTGCCCACCAACGAAGACCACGACACCAAGGCTTTAACAATAACTTGCCTTTTTTCTTTGATAAAATGACAAGCTTAAAATTATACAGCCAGAGTTATAACACTTACTTCACACACGTGTAATATCATTGATAACATATATACTAAGTTTCATGGGAATATCTTGAATGTTATTCCCATTTTTCAAATCTTTGCAGATCTCTGCTGCCAATGACACCTTAGCTATGACAATATGGTGGTGAAGTCCTAACTGTGTTCAAGAAAGTCTGAAATGTATCTAAGCAATTGGATTAAAATAACAAGTGATCACAATGCATTCAATTACTTAAAAATAACATCTAAGATTGTTTTCAAATTGGCTGTAATTTCCTGTTTTTCGACAAATTGCTTTGCCACAAATGGAAACATAGTTGTTTCCCCCACATGAATCATTTTCACTGGTGACGTCAGATATTATTATACTGTTAAAAAATTGCAAAGAAACAGAAGAAAGATGATGATTTCAACAGTTTAACAACTAAGCATAACTTAACTTTGTTAGGCCCTGATTTCACGAAACATCTTAAGTTACATGTAAAAGGATAAAGCTATGGAAAACTCACCATTTAACATTTGGTATAGCATGTGATTTTGTTTCGTTGTTCAGTAATTTGTTGACATTTAAAGAAAAATCATTCTCATACACCAGGGTGAAGATGCTATGGTACCATTCTCATACACCAGGGTGAAGATGCTATGGTACCATTCTCATACACTAGGGTGAAGATGCTATGGTACCATTCTCATACACCAGGGTGAAGATGCTATGGTACCATTCTCATACACGAGGGTGAAGATGCTATGGTACCATTCTCATACACTAGGGTGAAGATGCTATGGTACCATTCTCATACACTAGAGTGATGATGCTATGTGTACCACAGATATATCATTATCAAACCTCTGAAGAATAAGAATGAGACAAATATGTAAAAAAATCTTAATAATCTGCTGTTAAAAAAATCAAATTGAAGTAAGTAATTTGGCGAAATTAAATAAACTAATTAAGCTTATTTTGCTTAAGAAATTTTGAGAAACAGGGACCAGATATTATGCCATAAACAATCCACATATATAATTTGCCTTAGATAATGAACACATGAGGTATTGAAAAGATTACTCCTCCAATCAACAAATACAACAACTACTCAAAATATGCGTAGCATTACAGGATTCTTAGCACAAGTTGTTACAAAAATTAGTTGTTGACATAAGCAACACATTGCATTCAAATGATTACAGTTCAATTATTTAAGGGCTGATTTAGGTTAATCCTTGTATTTTGGTCAGTGCAAGGTTATTTAAGTTCAATTAGGCCTTCACTTTTATCTTGGCCCTATATAATAAAACGTTTTCATACGCAGATGAAACCCTATTCTAAAATATGCAATGAAAATATTTTCAATTAATGTTAGCAAAAAAATTAAGTGATCATCCAATAAAAATGGGGAAATGTTTTCATACACAGACGCAACACTAATTTAAAATATGCAATGCAAATATTTTCAATCATTATTTGCAAAATATTTAAGTGATTATCCCACAAGAATGGGGCATGTTTTCATACACAGATGAATTGCTATTGTAAAATATTCAATGTTAATATTATCACTTATTATTTGCAAATTTTCTATGAGGTAATCCAAAAAAAAAAAGTGGGAAAATAACGCTTCAATGATATGAGGTTGTCATAAATATTGGCTGTTCAAAGTGCAGAAGCATCACTGATGTCACATTCATTTTACATACTTAATTATCATTTAACCAAACACAAGCGTCGGTATTGATGTGTCAGAGGTATTCCGATGATGTTGTGTTCTTCCGAATATGAAAGAAATCAGCAGGACTGTTAATATTTAATTCGGACTACAGAAGTGATTTCCTTTACAAATCAAGGGTTCTGCCTAAGAGCTATTCTCGTCAAACATATTACCTGTGGGGTAAGGCAATTATTTTTATAATACATAGGTGGGTGTCATTTTTACTAAATTGGACCCCAAAAAGGGTAAATTTGCTACTGTAGGGGGATGGCATAATTAAGAAGTGCCTTCCCCCCGTGGGTTATATGTCTAAATAAAAAAGCCCTAAGAGCAAAATTAATTATTACACATTTAACACAAACTATTGTGAGTTAAACTCTGTATAAAAATAAATATGTAACATCTCACAAACAAATATGGTAGATCTGATGGTCTTAAAATGATTTTGTACTAATTTCTTTCAATCGTTTGAAAACCAGTCACTCAGCTGCCAGTCGTCTGCTCGATATAATGTCCAAATATAGAAGCAGTTGCCTAGCAACACCTGAAACACCCGCCCTACTATAATGTCATTTGGCAGCAATGACCAGGGCCAGGCAGGTGCGATATGACTACAGCTGTGATCGTACAGTTGGGTAGTGTATTGTGTGACTAGTATTACTACTGCAACTTTCACTAGGAATGGTGATCGCCATGGTGATGAATCCTCGTCTACGTCTGACAGTTCTAGGTCATCATTCTGAAAGTACATGTAATCTCTAAAGAATTTCAAATATTTTCAACTAAAAAATGAAGGCACTAGGGACAATTTTAAAGCTTTTATGGCAGAGACTGGTGTTTTTATTGTTAAACAAATACATATTAATTCTGAACATTCTTTTTATTTCAGACATGACACAATTATTGCAAGAAGCCTAAATGAATTACATACCATTTGGAGTATGATGAAAATTTATTGTTCCCTGATAACATGTTTATTTCTAAGAATAAATACTGCTTACAGACAGCTGTATATTAAATCAATCAAAGAACCAACATTGGAGAAGAGCCAGACAAGCAGATAACAATGCTATTTTGTTTTTGTTGTTTTCTCAAATAGATCAAGGGATATCACTGAACAATGATTTAAAGATGCACTCTTACTCCAAACTAAGATTTACCACAATTAATACAATTGTTTTGATATACCAAAAAGGATGAATAAATGTTGAAAACAATGGTTCTTATGAAGGATATTGAGTTTAGTTTGAAATAAATGTGCTGAAAACACGGTATTTCTACCTTATGAGACTATAGTACATCACAGTAAATCTTTAAGCACCCACCAATAATTTAATATTTTTGTGTTTTCAGCTATTGAAAATATTGTTATAATCTTGTTATCAGTAATTAATATTTCCCATGAATGTATTACTTAGTATTTAAAGGATAATCACTCAAAATGTATGATGGTTATACATGTGTATGTATTGACTTTGAATAAGAGTGTCACTTTAAGTGATAGCTGTAGGTCTTGTTACACAAGTGTGTACTGTATCTTGTAATAACTTTCACAGTTTTAAATCTTAAAGTGACACTTGTATTCAAAATCAATAAATACACATGTATAATAAACATTAATTTTGAGTGATAAACCTTTAACTACTTACTAAATAATGCATTAATTTTATGAAAATATTAATTACTGATAACAAGATTGTAACCATGTATTTAAGAGCTGAAAACGCAAAAATATTAAATGATTGGTAAGTGCTAAAATATTTACTGTGATCTCCTATCGTCTCATAAGGTAGAAATACCATGTTTTCTGCACATTTCTTTCAATTAAACTCGGTATCCTTCATAAGAACCATTGTTTTCGACATTTATTCATCTTTTTCGGTATATTAAAACATTTGTATTAATTGTGGTAGTCTTATAAGGAAGTAAGAGTTCACTTTTAAACAGTGTTTGAAAATGGGCAAGTTTTAAGTTTTGCATGCAGGCTTTAATAATACTTCATCATTTTCATTGAAAAGCAGGTGAGCCGAAATTATCACGCTTCACAAGTTTGTTTTCGCATACCTCAAGACCGCAGTTTCTTATTGTTCTATGCATGAGAAAGACAACGCTGTACAGACGTATGCACAGCAGGGCCATCACCTGAGGGCTGATAAACCGACGGAGAAACAGCATAGCTAGCTTGGCACTGTCTGTAATGTAAAACAGAATTCATACAAAGGCACTACAGAGTGAATACCATTGCTTGCCTGTTGCTTATTTCAGTCAAACTAGGGGCATAATACGACAGTTATTAAAGTGAGATTTATGGGCTTGCTATGCTCACATGTATTGTCTCTGGCAGCTAATTTCATTTAAATATCAGAAATGGTTTTTGAGTTATTGCCACGTTAAAGTTTTAACACAACACCACAGCCGCCACTGCAATTGCAACCTCAGAGAATGTGCACTGAAGTCTCAGGGCAGCACATTTTTTCAGAAATCGTGTTGTTTTTAAGTCTAAATAATTCTCCTACAGGGATACAAAAAATACAAACGATGTCAGCTCAACTGGACAGGCCTGCACTGATATTTTGTTCATGTTATATCCCTGTAAACATTGAATAGCAAAAAATTGTGAATGTCTTTTCCTGTACATTTTTTAAGACAAAATATAAGGAGATTTAAAATGTCTATTAACTTTTATTTCGTCAAGACAAAATCTAAAAGGGTTTAATGTTGGTAAAAACAGAAACTCTTCTAAACTCTTAATTTATCATAATCAATATTCTATAAAGGAACAAATCTTTAGGATAAATTCAACGGTTGAAAGCAAAAGAATCCTAAATGCCAACTAAAAGATGCACTCAGGGATGTTTGCCCTCCCCCTTCCACCTAAATTAGCTCATAAAAACGTCATTTGGTATAAGGGGGATAGGAAATCTAAAAAGGTACTTATTTTTCTATGTGTAAACAGACAAGTTATCTCTTTGCATGCTGTTTAAAGGTAGATTTTGATTTAAAAGCATCTAACATGCATAGGCCGGCAGTTCTTGTATCTTAAGGTATTCAACCCCAGTGTTAAGGTGACATTTGTATGCATATTCATATCAAAACATTCCATGAGTAAAATATGTAATGTTTGACCAAAATAGGTTTACTACACAGCCTTTGTGGCTTTCTTAACAGAATAGAAGGCTGTTTTCATTTTCAGTCGAAAATCAGTATAGAACTGATTTATTCAGATTCATCTATAATGAAATATATTTTTGAAAGTAATTTGCTTCACATAACCCTTATCAGTAAATACTTAATCATTGAATCATACACTTAATCAGTTAACGCTACCCTAAATCTGTTAATCTTTTATCAGTAGACCATATCCTAAAATAAGTAAACCCTATCCTTAATCAGGAAATCCCAGCCTTAATCCTTAAAACTAAATCAGTAAATCCATCCTTAATCAGTCAACCAAATCAATAATCAGTAAACCATAAATAATCAGTGATCCATACCAATTATCAGTGTCATATATTTTCAAAATATATAAATATGTGTTACATGAGTTCAATGGGAACAACTATAAAAACATAAAAATCAACAGCTAATGGGCTTACACAATAATAGGTTTATTTAGGGTTGGAAAACCTTAAAACACAGGCAGCATCTTCTCCATAAATCATCCAAGTCTTAGATAATGCTGTAGCAACTTACATAAACCAGAGTGCACAATGTAAGACCAAGAACTCTGCTTATGCTCAAACTTTAGAATGTTCCTGGTTAATGTCTCAAGAAATCATAAGTGGAATTGTGGTGCATTGAGAGAAAGGCAGGACTGATTAGAAAATGTGTTTTTTCTGATAATAATGCTATAAATATCTTCCTGAACCTATTTACCTGAATGCTAACTGTATGCACATGATAATATTAATAAATAGTTATGCCAAAATAAAATCTGACAGAAACAGCGTAAACATGAGATGTGTAAAATGTATGGATTGCAAGTTTAATTTTTATTATGCTATTCACTATTACATGGGTTATTAAGTTTGAAATTTGGAAAGAGCTGGAATGTGTACATCAAGTTATTTAAGCAAAGTCTGACCAACAAGTATTTGCGATAAATCAGCTTAAAGGGGCCTGCATTAGTTTAATTAATATTATTAAAAGATTATTAAAGTTGTCAGTTTTGGGGACATATGCATCAACAAGACTTTGAATTTGTTTTGTCTTAAAGCAATATGTATTTGCTAACATTGTACACTCTGATTTTGGAAATAATTTTCTTGAAGAAAAGTATTTGAATCAGGAATAATTATATCCCTAAGCGAAGATTCCTATTTCTCCCACCTCAGATAAGTAGATCCAAAAATTTAACCATGCTAGAAATTCTTATCTTGCCCAAGGGCAAAGATAAAACAAGTACCCGTATGGAACTCCTTATTTTATTGTCATAACACAATTACCTCCCTTGTTGAAGACCGTTGTCTGTAGCATTATGGAAACCTTGTCTTGTGGCAATATTAAGAATGCTAATTAATTATTTATTCAAATGGCACCATAATTTTTTTTCACACACACCATTCAAGAAATAATGCTGCACTCTCCTCAGAACTATTTAAAGACCGATTTGACTATTAACATAATCGGAAGCACTGCACGCATATCCATGACAACCACGAATTATCACATATCCAAACGCATTTATTTTCACTACGCACAAAAGAGTTCCAGCAAAAAAATACATTTTTACTTTATTTTGTTTAACTGAGGTGGGTGAAAAAGCATCTACCATAGCCACTCATGTAAGATAGGTTCATCCCGACCCTCACGCAGGGTGTTATGCGGTATCTTGGTAAACCTTGTTTCTGCAAAACACCCTACACTCGGTCAGGATGAACCTATCTTACACTCTCAGCCATGAAAGATACTTATAATCACCCTGCGCTCAGTTACAGTGTTTAGCAAGAGATAAAAATAGATTCCTGTCACAATACTGTCCCATTTTTGCGCTCAGCTAAACACTCTATGATGACACCATAAATTACTACCACTAGGTTACCTCATATATTCTCATATTTAGAATACCCTAACAGCTTCTTTACAGTTTTAGAACACATTTTTGGGAAACTTAATATAAATCTATAATACAGCTCAAGTATTAACATTGGTTAAACTAGTTTCAGTCCCGTAGAGACATGTGTACATTTTACAGGAAAATAATCCATCAAGACGGCTTGATTTTTCTTAAATATCAAAAGACTACTGAACCATCGAAATTACTGATTGAAATACACTATGAAATATATGTTATAACCAACATTTTTCCATACCTAAAGACATATGTACAACTTTGTATGTTTCTGTCCACAACGACCCTTTGGCATGATACCTGAAAAACGAAAACATTATAATACTTATCATGTAAGAAAAACTACAACATGTCATCAATTATACTTGTTATATGAACATTTGCATGGCTGTAGTTTTCTCTCATGGGCTACTGGTGAGGTCGTACCAACAGGGGCTTGTACCAAAGCAAAGTGGCGCCAGATTTAGATAAGGAGTCCTAATTGTATATTATATTGTTAACTGTGAACAACAATATGGTAAAATTATAGGCAACTAGTCATAAAATCAGACTTACTTTTAAGTATACATACATGTTAACATGTTTTTTCACTACTTAACTTTAAATATCAAATGTAAAAAATATAACACTCTTATATTCAGTGATGTTTTACCATGTAACATATAAATGGGACGAATTCTCTTCTAATCCTCTCATGGTTGATTATGTTACATACTTGATGTTCTATTACATGTATGTATATGAACATGTACGTATGAACATGCATGTATATATGTGTATGTTTGTATATGTATGTTGTATATTTATGTACATGTTTGTATCTGTATGTATAAGTTTGTATATGTATGTATATGTACGTATAAGTTTGAATATGTATGTATATGTTTGTATATGTATGTATATGTATGTATATGTTTGTATATGTATGCATATGGATGCATATGTATGTATATGTTTGTATATGTTTGAATATGTATGTATATGTATGTATATGTATGTATATGTTTGTATATGTATGTATATGTATGTATATGTATGTATATGTATGTATATGTTTGAATATGTATGTATATGTATGTATATGTTTGTATATGTATGTATATGTATGTATATGTATCTATATATGTTTGTACATGTATGTATATGTTTGTATATGTTTGTATATGTATGTATATGTTTGTAAATGTAAGTATATGTTTGTATATGTATGTATGTGTTTGTATATGTTTGTGTATGTATGTATATGTATGTATATGTATGTAAATATATGTATATGTATGTATATGTATGTATATGTATGTATGTGTTTGTAAATGTATGTATATGTATGTATGTGTTTGTATATGTTTGTGTATGTATGTATATGTATGTGTGTGTTTGTATATGTTTGTGTTTGTATGTATATGTATGTAAATGTATGTATATGTATGTATATGTATGTATATGTATGTATGTGTTTGTATATGTATGTATATGTATGTGTTTGTATATGTATGTAAATGTATGTATATGTTTGTATATGTATGTATATGTATGTATATGTATGTATGTGTTTGTAAATGTATGTATATGTATGTTACACACAGAGTTCGTACTTTGGGGAATGAAATGTTTTCCAAGTGCCACTACCCTGGACAGATAGGTAGGTAGATGCTATGTATCCGTAATTTTTGTATGTACATGTTTCATATGTTTGTATATGTATGTATATGTTTGTATGTACATATTATGTAAATGCATGTATATGAATGTTCATTTTTGTATATGTTTGTTTTTATTTGTATGTTTATGCCTGTATATGTATGTATATTTATGTTAATTTATGTATATATAGTATTATACAATGTAAAAAAACAAAAAAACTGTGACGATTGCAATTCTAATTTCATAAAATTCATCAAGGCTCAAAACTTAAGGCTCAAAACTTATGGCTCAATACTCAAGGCTTAAAACTCAAGCCTCAAAACTCAAGACTCAATATTGAAGCCAAATTTGCAATGTTATCTTCATCAAGGCTCATAAATTATCTTTTACCATATGAACCCATCATGTGACTCCTTGTACGCATGCATATTTTCATTGTCAGAATTAATTACTATTTTTATCCCAATACACATAAGGCTTTTTTAGTTGTGCCAAGTATTCACTTTTATGTTTCAATGTCGGGCTGGGTGACAAACTTTGTTCACAAGCTGTAACATACGACCATCGTAATCTATATAATACGACCATGGCTAATGACACATATTTTATATCATTGAAGACAAAAATTGCTATGAAGCAGCTTTAAACAATTTAGGCAAAAAGAATATAAATAAGTGAAACTTCCAAGGGTTTTACCTGTACCACGAATTCGGCTTTTGAAGGGGATGATTTGCCAGGGCGATTTCTTCCCTCATCACGTAAACTATCAACATGGAACTCAACGTCACAAACGCCACATCACTAATGATTCCTACATAGAGAAGAAAATCAAACAAATGCTTACAAATTAATTCTCATAAATTAACACTATAAAGTATTCATTCAATGGCTTAAAACATCAAATTAAATTAATTTTCCTATGTTGCGTTGTGTGTCAATGATCAGTTGAAGAGCAAAGTCTAGTGTTCAGCATTTAAGACTCTGGATCAGAGGGTGACCAATGTTCAGTTGCTAGTACTGGATAGGTTAATGAGTATTATTGACCGCCCCGATAACTCAGTGGTAGAGAGTTTGCTTCGGGTTTGGAAGGTTGGGTGTTTAAACCGAAAGATGTTTAAATATGGTACCAGTAGCTCCCTTGCTTGGCATTTAAAGAGTAGTACTGGGAACATGGTGTACTCAGTACTGGTTCAACCCAGAAAATTTGTATCCTGTGTATCGGTGCTTTACACTGACCACATTTAAGAACCAAGAGGTCTTTCCGCAAACAGCTAGGGCATCGCACCCGGATTTTGTGTATCTCGCTCTGTTTCTTCAAGTCTTTTAATGTCTGGATTGGACAGCAGATAGCAGTCACTTCTATCTCATGTCACTTATGGCATTTAAACACAATTTAAGTCATGATGGCATCACAGCTGGGTCAAGCCATAACGCAGCCAATGGGCGCAGGCAGACATTGATAAACCCACATAGAAAAACATGAGTCTTATCATAAACAAATGTAAAGCAAACTTTAACAAGAGCGCCATGGTGTTTCTTATGAATATGTTTGACAGTTTTGAGTTAGGGCCATTCCCCCAAGGTCAAATATTTAGAAATGCTAAATAGTACCTGAACTCTTTTTTTCCAAAAAAACAAATGAGCTAAAAAATTATACATGTATTATGTTTAAAAGCTATAAAAAGAGTGTCCGAGCATAAATGTTACATAAGCTTGTTTGTTGTTAAGAAGAGTAATGTTGAATGAAGGTCACTTATAGCTTGTGATGAAACCTCCCATTTTTGACATACAAACCACCTTGAATTGTTAACAAGAGGTGTGAACAGATATCGAAATTTGTTGTTTTTTATTGTTGGCCAAGAGACATAACTCAACTATCATTTTAGTATTGATTGGACTTGCCACACCAGCATACTTCGTAATTGGTAAACGCTAAGTAGGCTTTGTTTTATGTGAATACCAACATAAATTTTAGTTACGGTAAAAAAATTATGTCTTTGCACAACTTTCCAGAAATATGTTAATCACATGCTCAATACAATGCGTAAATAATACCTGAGGGAATTGGAAAATTATAGTCAATAGGTAATTGTATGTCCAATAGCAGCACAAGCTTTAAGTTAAACATACAAACATCTTTATAGACACATTGAATGTTTTTTGTTTTCATTTATTCATATGCAAAGTAGCCAACCAGTATGCCATTGGTCAGTGGCATGATTTCATTGTGAAAGCAACCAATATATTATCTTGGTTGGTCATAATCATGTGAATTGTTACTCATCAATCTGTCTATTACACGCAGGTCATACATACATGACGACACATAATATTAGTCATCAGTGTCAATATGAGCTTAATAATACTAATACAAAGAAGAAAATTTTTTTCTTGAGTTGACAATACCTCAACTGTTGGTTGTTTTTTTTTAAATATAGCCAAAGTTTTACAAAAATAGTGTTCTTAGGTGAGTAAATACTTGAAAATATTCGAGAAACTGGGGCCCAACCAGCTTAAAACAAGGTTGCCCGTATTAACATACCCTGATGTGACATCCACATCATGTTGTGTGCCGCCAGTAGCACACTGAAGCTGAGAACCAGCATTACCAGCCTGCAAGATAATAATTTGAATGAGTTAAGTTTAAATTAGTTAAGTTTATACTTATATTTTTTAGTTCAATTGTGACAAAAGCTGATAGGTGATATAATCATGCTCAAGTCTGTTTCATTGATAGAAAACAGTACTGATGTCCTTTTTGAGAGGCCATGAGGAAGTGCTTGGGGATCTAACCCAAATCCTCTTTGGTGAGCAGCAGACATATACACCACTAGACCCCTCTTGACATTTTCATACTCACAAACATGCTTGTATTAGAAGGTTGGAATGAAATTTCATTAAGATATTTTGTCACAATTCATGATCATTTTAACCATACTTTCAAAACTTTTGATATAAGTATTTTGATTGGCTTAAAAAATTAAAGCTGTATTCCAACATATCAAATGCATACTCTGTGCTAGTGTATACTTTCATATTTAAGCCTTATTTACCAGAACTGAATGTCCGATCCCTCTGTGAAGATGATAAACACCATGACGGCCAACAACGCGTAGCACCCGGCAGAGAACAAAGTCAGGAGTAACTGTAAAATTGTTACAAATTTAAGTTTTTAGTTCAGACATATGGAAGGGCGCTGCACCCTGTCCTTCTTTGATAGCACTCTTCTGCCTTCATGGAGGGCAGCACCAGCTAAAGTTTGCCTTTATAGAATGAAATGTTTAAGACTGCCAAATATTTCTTCTGTTTCTTCTGTCCTTTTTAAAACATGGCTTAAATCATATAGGTTGATACTTTGGGGACTTAGTATCTTATGGAAAATGAGTTACATGCATGCATATAAAAAAGCACCAAGTATACTACAAGAAGGTCTCAATTAACAGGCAAAACTCCAAAATTGTTAAAGTCAAAGTCATAAGCCCTGATAAAAATACATGTATATTGTCACTAGTAACATACAAACTTACTGTCAAGTGAATATTTTGAACATATTTTAATTATTGACTCATTGGTTAATGTTTGTGCACTAAACTTACACTGACAGTGACACAGTTCATCAACATTTTCTTAAAAAACAACAAAAAAATAACCGACAAGTTAAAAATGTAAGAATTACGAATTCAATCTTCCAGCATCTTTTACCTTCCATTTCCATGCCTCATCTTCATCTTCTTCAATTTTTTCTGCACAGTTCCGACTGAACTGCATCACCAAGTTTAGGGCCAGCACGGTCTCGATGCACAGTAGAACCGGCTCCATTAACCATAGTAACCAACCGTACAGCCACACTGCAGGGTAGGGGATCACGCTCAGAGGTACGCAAATTACCAGAGCTGTTAGGAGGCATGCTTTGCAGTTTGGTATTATGTCTAACTGAAAATACACGCAATAGCGAGCCAATGAAATAATAAAAAAACTCACTCAATGTACAGCTGTTTGTTTTTGCTTAATACCGATTAGATTAATTCCATTTTTAGAAACTCAAGTAACTTGAATGAACAAAAATCACCTCCTTTTTTGTAATTAGTAAACCTGTCAGGTCCAAAACATAGTAAAAACATTGTTTTATTGATCTCAGTCAGCATATTTTTTCTTCTTCATGAACTGTCCAGTCACTAATAATTTTCTTTTTTGTCAGGCTTGGCATCTTAGTTAAATTGTTACAATGCCATGCTTGCTGCATAAAAGACTGGCAGTCTGTTACAAGCACACTGTGCCAAAGTGACCAATAAAAACACATTTTATGTTTTTCTAAGGTATTAATGCTAAAACCCAGTTACTGGAAAAATCAGCCAGACTGTCGGACTGATTTCTATTCAGCAATCAAATTTGCCTGTCATATCTGTCAGACCAACAGCTTTTCGAAAGTCTGCCATAGATCCAAGTGTTCACCTTAGATTTATAGGACAATGCATTTGTGTTCAAGATCACTATGATATTGACCTGCTGACCTCAGAATCAATTGAGTCTGCTAGTCATGACCAACTTCCCTACCAAGTTTTGATGACCCTAAGTCCAAGCAGACTTTAGTTATAACACAGACAAGTTTTTAATTTGAAGGTTACCAAGACCTTGAGCTTTGACAAACTGACCTTAATATCAATATGGATTATCTGCTGGTCATCAATAACCTCGCTACCAAGTTTGAGAACCTTAGGCGCAAGCATTATCTTGTTATCAATCTGGCAAAGGTCTGGTGTCAGCGACCGATTGACAGACAAGTGCATAGCAATATATGTTCAAAGGGGGGGAGGGGGGGAAGGCATTACGATATTTACGCAAGCTCACTTAGACAAAATTGGCAAACTACATTTTTATGTCAGCATAGGAAAACAAACAGACTTAGGCAGTAAATGTGGCATCCTACTCAAAAGTAATAATTACTCTCCCAGCATATTTCATAAACTTAAAGTTCATGGACGGAGTATTTGTGTTAGTTTTTTTTTTATTGATGCAAAACTTAACAAAAACATAATCTGCACACCCTGTTAGTTGTAATAGACGTGTTATACGGGATTCTTCCAATCCCTAACGTCTAAACGGGTTTGTGCAAAAACCGGGGGTGTTTGGAAAATATTGAAATTGCATTAAGTTATTTTGCACAAAACAAGCATTAAATGCTTTAAAACACATTATTTACCTTTCCAATAAAACGAAAGTTTACTGACACAGACAACAATTATGCCAAGCGGAACAAATCGACCCAATCGTAATAACTCGGCCACCTCTGACAAGCTCGAGATAGACCTCGTAAATACAATCGTAACAACTCGGACAAAAGTTTTAAAAGGTTAAAAATCAAATCACATTAATACTTACCCACAGGTACTTGACACAAACTTTTTTTAATGTTCTATATGGGCTATATACTATAATAATCTTAATAAACATATATATAGGCCGATTTTTTATTTTGTGACTTGCCTCTGTGTACTTACCACATACTTCACGTTTGGGATGAATTCTCCAGCTGTGATAAACGCCAAAATAATGATTGACAGTCGTAATATAAGCTCAGTTCCACTGAATGAACCAAAAAAGGGTATAGTTACAAGTAAAACATATGGCAGAAATTCTAAATAACATGAAAAGGGACAAAAACACATTTTCTTTGGTGGTGGGTAATTGTTTACATTTTCACCGGCACGGTTACTTCCGGGTTGACTTTCGCATTTTACAATCTTTCGTTGTAAAAATTGCAATTTACATGGTGTTTTAAGTAAACCAGTCAGCAAAGAAGGCAGCAACCTAGTCTGGTTCCCTGCTTACTGATATTTCAGTTAGGGGAAGGAACTCCAGACTTAAGGAAGTCCAGACTAGCAGCAACCATGATGCAAAATTATGACATTTCATGAAATTGCTTTTTCTTATATATTTCAACTCAACTTACATCATTTCAAGCAACATTTGAGCACTTTAAAAAGTGTATTTTGAACATATATATGTGGTAAGCCAGTTTACAGACGTGTTAATATACATGTATATGTATTGGAATTATATATAGACTATAGTCTACAGCTGAAATGGGAGTGCTCGGTCACCATTATCATTATGGTAGCTAAAGAATTTCAGCGAACACGTTATGTTTAACCTTTTCGGATATATTACTTTTTCTTTACTTTGTAGTAAACATCAAACAAATGAATATCTACATTAAAGTTATGAAAGCCAATACTACCATTATGTAGTCATTCTAAAATGCCGTCCAGGCTTCTTTTTTTAATGATGTTTAGCCTGGACCAGGCTAAACATCATTAAAAAAAGAAGCCTGGACGGCATTTTAGAATGACTATACCATTATGGTACTTAGGAAGTTAAATCAAAGAAAAAGGTGGTTAAAGGGGCGGTCGTGGGTTCGAGCCCCACACCAGGCACACTTTTCTTCCCAGGTTTACTTTAGATATTATTACACAGAATCTGTGTAATCATATCAATGAGACAGATGAAGTCTGAGTGCTTTGACTCATTGGCTCATAGGATTTCAAGGGTATTGCCATATATAGATACATAACATTTTCTATCATAGATTTGGGCATGTTTTAAATTTTAGCTCTGTTTATCTGATTTTCTTGAACTTTTGAATAATAAAATTGGGTTTGTGTTTGTTTTTGGTCGATGAGAATCTAAGGGACTCACTCACTTTTTATAGAAAACAAACATTATGAATTTTAACAAAATACTTAAAGCAATATTAAAACAACTTTGAAAGTTCAAATACAACCTGTATTGTTAACAAATATTAAAAAATGACCGAAAAACTTTTGCCAAAAAGCTTTACTACTGTATAATTTATGAAGCTACAGTTAAACCAGTTTAACAAATTTTTATTGGCAAGTGTTTCATTACCATGTGATGTGGCATTGCCAGTGTACAAATATATTTGTATTTTGTTCAATGCAATTTCCAGATAAAGTCACAGCAAAATGACTACGTTACCAGAGGCAAAAGAAACCGCTGAGGTTGAGACATGTTCAGGAACTTCTGAAGGGTTTATGGGGGCCCTAGCCATTTGGATCAACAAACCCCATGTTGTCAACAGAAGACTATGTGGCTCTCGCACAGATCACCTTCAATCTGTACACAAACCAGAATTTTCTCCAGAAATAGTTGCCGACATCACTGCAAACCTTGGACTTCAATTTAATGTAGATATCGCGGAATGTTCAAAAGCTAATGAAGGTACCAGTAATGATTTAGTTTCATATTTAGAGGGTTCAATGATGGAAATGGAATCTAATACTCAAGAGATTGGAGAATATCATGGCAATCATATAAATTCTCAAGAAGAAAATGAAAATATGGAGTTAGACTCAGCAGCCTCCGACAACAGTTCTCGGTCTGGTGATTTGTTGTCCGATGTTGATGTCAGTGCTATGATTGAGGGTTGTACAGATGATGAAGTGTTAATCATTGTGAGACAGTTGCTGCCAAAACAGCCAGAGCGGCACAGAAATATTCCCGAGCTAATCATTATAGGTAAGATTTATAAATTATTCTGATATGTCATGAATGGTCCGTAAATGATAAAGAACGTTATCACATGCTTTCTGGTGATTTTTAGAGTTTGATCAGTGAAATAAAATGATATTTCACTATTTCAAACACTTTCAGAAATGATTTTATTTCTATTTTATGCATGTAATGAAACAAACAGTTATTTTCCATGTTATTCCAACAGAATGAAACTTAAACAGAAATGAGATTTTAATTTAAATCATAAAATGATATATAAAAAGATATTTAAATTGGTCATTTATATCCATAAGACCACAATTAATAAGGCTAAAAAATGGTTTAGTTGGGGTTACATCCTTTTCAAAAACAGGTAGGTTAAGTACTTTTTTAATTATTTTTTTTACAGGGATGTGATTTGTCCGCAGATTCGCAAAATTTCGCGGATCTAATGGCCCCAGGGACACCCCCCCCCCAAAAAAAAATATTTTTTTTTTTAGCTGATTAAAAAAGATACTAGTGTGCTTTTGGTTGTTAGTGTTGATATACCAGTTTGCTTCAAATTTAAAGTCAGAAGAACCCTCAAAAGAGCTTCTAAAAAGCCAGTTTTTCTTCTACGGCAGTGTGCTTTTGACCCCAAAAGTGCCCCAAGAACCCATGGCCAAAATGGTTTCAGCCCTCCAGCTGCCAATCACATCCCTGTTTTATTAGGCTTTATGTAAGAATATTATTGTTGTCATTGGGGAATGATTTTAAAGATATCTTCAGTATAAAGCTATACAGGTTTTAAACTACCTATTAAAACACATACTTATTTTTTTACCAACAGGGTTGGGTAACCAATAATTACCAAAATAAAAAAATAGGTCTAAATAGTTTTTTGGGCACTTCCTGACTAATTCACTTAATACTCATGACCCAAATTTCTTTTAGCATTTTTTTGTTATGGTAAGATTAAATTTTATGAAGAAAAACAAAAAAGAAAAACCTACATACCTATTCACAACTAAAATGTGTGGAGGGAAAAACCAAACTAACTATTAAAGGGGCAAGACACCAGATGCTCCAAATATGGGCAAATACAGTATATCCTCAAAACAAGCCTAAAATTGTCAATGCGAGCTAGATTGTGGCTGATAAAACGTCATTTTACTTGATTAAAAGAATAAAACAACAATCATGTTGCTGTCTCATCTGAGATTCATTGTTTAGAAATAGCACAACAACCGCAGTAAATTTCAAATTGGGAAATGCTAGAAACTGCAAAAGATGTATGTGTAGTAAGCGATGTGATACATCAGTAAGTAAGATGCAATGCATTTTGCATTGTACACAGCGATGTCAATTTAATGAAAGTTTTTGACAATATTCTTTTTTTCTTGCAATTGTATTATCTAGTGCCTAGCCCCTTTAATTAAATGTTGCCTAATGTTTCATAATCATGTGTATTGTATATATGTGTTCTTTTGCTTCAGACAAAGCCAACTGTAAGGGTACGTTCATTCCCCTGAAAGAGGAAAACTCTTGTGTGGTGCCGGAAATTGTGTACAACTTCTCTTTAGGTACACAGCCAAGTCCATGGTAAGAGTATGGCTCTTTACTTTATGCATTCTGATTCTTTATAGACGTTAATCAGTGATAAATTTTCGATAAACACGTATCAGTGTTAAAAACAATTTAACAGGAAAACAACATTTTCATATCACTTCTGGTTTTGCAACTGTGGCCTATTTGTCTGTCTTTATCAAACATCAGCACGCACAAACCAAAATAATCAGTGATGACATTTCTAGAATGGCTTGATGTCATCATTTGGGTTTTGTTATTAACTATTATTTAAATTACTATTAATTTTAAATGACTTTTAAGCATGAAAAGAAAAGAATAAAAAAAAAAGATTAAACGATATATCAGTTTTATTTCCTCACATGAACACCATATTTTAACATTACTTTTGTGGCTCTGTGACTGGATGAAATAAAATTGATATCACACTGAAACTTGCCCGTTACCTACTATTATTACTCTGTTAATTTGCGTTTCTTCATTGAAATTAAACACGAAGTTTTCCATTTAGCATAATCTTTGAGTAAAAAGCAGCAACAAAATAATAAATATGAACCTTTATAAATCCCAAATCAAAATTGAAAACATATGCAATTAGCAAACAATGGCAAATCCTGATGCGTGTATAACCTTAAAATCTTGATATTAAAACTGATTATATTTTTTTGAATCGTTACTGCAAAAAAATGAAACCAGCAGTCAACAGTATACTCAGAGCTTTTTCCAATGTATGATTAGCTTTGTCAATGAAAATAAGACGAACGAGCATTGAAAGCGGAGACAAACCTTTTCACTTATTGCCACTCGATATGATTTTTGTTGAAACAGAGGTAAAAATGTGTCGGTGAAAAGTACTTATTTATGTTATTTATCTAAAGAATGGAATTCATCCTTTTATTTTTTTCAGCATAACACTCTACACAAGCACAACCGACTGTTCAACAGATTCGGAAAGAAAGCTTTCATTGACCTGGCTTAGGAATCAGCTTCTTCAAAAGCTTGCAAGATGGAGCGAGCAGCCAAGCCTTCGTACACATGTGACCTCACTTAGGCTTGTCAATGTAGCTGAGTACAGTCGCTTGTATAGTGAACTCAAAAATAGATATGGCCTGCATTTTGCTAAGGTACATCATTGTATTGATACTTTAAGAGATCTTATTTAGGCATTGTCATAGCCTTGGTGTTGTCGGCACTCTGGATTGTAAATGTATGTAATTAGGAGTAAAAATGAAACACTTAGTTTAATATTTTTTAATTTGCCCCTATTTCATAGAGTGTATGACTGACTGTTTTGATGGCTGATATATAAGTAACAACCAACTAGCAGTAGAAATATTTGAGAAAAAATATACTAGTTTTGTACATAAGAGCCAGTATTTATTAAATATCTCAAGTAATTTCCTAACTTACATCATTTCCTCAAGTATCTCACTTCTCGTATGATAAACAGTCAAACCCAGTTGGCTTGAATCGCATGGCTCGATTTCTTAGTGGCTCAAACTGGGTGTAAAGGACCGATTTTATTCTGCTTAATGTAAATATTACTGTTTGGCTCAATTTCCTGAGGCTTGAGGTATTGTCACTGGTCCCTGGGTGTTCAAGCCAAAGGGGTTCGACTGAAAAAACAACAACATTTTTTAAATTTGATTTTGAAAATTTAAGGAAGTTGACTCAAGTTTAGACATGACTAAAAAAGTTCTTCCAAGGGCTGCTTATGTATTATCATTATGACTTAGAGTCGACACAAAATAAAACATTAAATTTAATGTCTCATTTTGACCGTAATGATTCATGTATGTTGATGAAATAATCTTGACAAAGATGTCATGTAGGAGTGTATTTTTCAGATTTGGCCAGAGAAAACCAACCCTGAGAAGTACGTTTTTGAGGATGTTGCCATAGCTACATATCTACTGGTAATTATTAGATTTATTTAAGGATTGAAGGCATTTCTTGCGTTTACGTTGTATGAACACACAGTAGGGCACGTGAGCAAATTCCAAGAATCCAAATTATGATTTTTGTAATGTATATCATTGGTTAAAAGGCTTGCTAATCCAATCCAAGTGCAATAATGAAATAAAGAATGAGGTAATAACTCCTTGCATGTTTTACAATGTGAATGTCAAGTTTTATCTATACAAAGGACTAGGCGAATGTAAATATTTTAGTATAATTTATTAACATGCAAACAGCCTACCCTAAATGTCATACAGTAAGATTATTGTACCGACACTGTTATCTTGTGCAAATAGGGTCATGTGGTTTATATACATAATAATAAAATAAAAAATAAAAGTGTTTTTTTTTTACAAAATAGTTGTTACAATCGGGTTTACAAAATAGGGTCGGTTGGGTACATTTTACTGTAGCCACCACATTTCTTTTTTGGGCCTACCCAAACTGTAACCCTAAAATGGCAGTTCAAATGGCAGACCAAGAAGCTTTGTGCTTAGGGGTAGCATTTTGAAATCTTTTACATCAGTGTCTGTAGAATAGGGAGCAAGAGTGTACTAGACAAGATTGAAAAGATTCCATTTGTGGACCTTGGTCATTGTGAAGCTCTTCTGGTTCACATTATATGTAACTCTTGTCGAAAGGATTTATTTGATGGCAGGGTCTTATAAAGCATATTGTATATTTGTTTGTGGAACATGAAGTGACAGTGTACTAGACATGATTGGAAAGATTCCATTCACGAACCTTGGTTGTGGCACTGGTCCACTGGTTCAAAAACTCATGTCAGATGGGTTTATGTGATAGCTGGCTATTATAGAGAATATTTAATTTCATCATAAACAATCATTTGCAGACTATAGTTGTGGAAATAGTCTACTGTTTCTCATACTCCTCACTCCTGTCAGAAGGGTTTATGTGATGTGGGTGTATTATATAACATATTTTATTTCAGTATCTATGAAATTTGGAACAACGGGATACTGGACAAGATGGAAAACAATCATTCGCAGACCTTGCTTGTGGAAAATGGTCTACTGGTTTAAATACTGATGTTAGAAGGGTGTATGTGAGGGGGTTGTATTATAGAACATATTTTATTTTAGTGTCTATGGAATATGGAGCCACAGCGTACGGGGCAAGATTGTAAACAATTATTTGCAAACCTTGGTTGTGGAAATTGTCTTCTGGTTCTAATATTCATGTAGGAAGGATTTATTTGATGGGGGTGTATTATTGAGCATAGTATATTTTAGTGTCTATGGAATACGGAGCGACAGCGTACCGGAGTAGATCGGAAACAATCATTTGCAGACCTTGGTTGTGGAAATGGTCTACTGGTTCACATCCTTATGTCAGAAGGGGTAGGTATTGCTGCAAATCAAGTTTATCAACATCAACCTCCAAGTGTTGTTGTTTTTTACAAATAATTAGATGTTTCATCAGGGCTTATTGTGGGTAAGAAAATTTGTAGTGATTGTAAATAACTTAGATTATAATTATTATAATTATATCAATATTTTTTCTATTATAATTATGATGTATATGAAATAACTGCACAGGATTAGAAATTGTATTAAGCAAGAAAAAAGTTCAAACATTGTGTAAGGTTTTACGTTTAATAATGAAAGTGTCGCTGTCTGAATGGTAGTGGAAACTCAATATGTTGCCTGACTTTTTTTAACAGATAAATGATCTTTTTTGCAAGGATTAAATACAAGTACAGTGATAGTGTTTAGTAATGTATTAGTAATGTAACTATTGAAAAGTCTCATGGGAAGATAATCTAGAAAAGTATATGGCAGATAAAAAAATTAATGATGTCATAATTGAGGATTTTGATAATTATAATATTACTAATATTCATTAAGAGCATTATGCCTTGTATAACCATACCGTAAGTATTTGATGCTAATGGCTCTTTAATGGCCATGACTATACTAGCCAATGTGCATGCACGTATGGCTTAATAACCTGCTTAATAAAACCAGCCAATGAGTTAACAGTAACTTTGCTGGGTTTTTTTACAATTTTTGTTTTTTTTTACCATTCAGTGGTCCATTATTTAGTTTAAATGGACATGTTATGAAGAATGAAGAACAAGTTATAACAACATTATATTAATCTCATTGTACAATGTTATGCCAGTGAGGTCTTGTGTTTTGGGAGAAACCAGAGAAACCCAGAGGAAACCCAATTGTCCAGCATAGAGAATACAAACCAAACTCACTGAATCCATTGGCTGAAACATCAGCGTAAACACTATATCGCTCTATTATCCCCTTTCACTTTCCCTTTCAGCATCCAGGGTATGGGTTAGATGTGAGAAAAAGGAACATTTGGGATCTGTACGGCCCAGGGACGATTCTGAAAGTATGTACTAAGACAGAATAAACACTTGCTCCATCCGCATTTACCAGACTTATCTTACTTTACTTGATATGCAGTCTCTTTTTAGCTTGTGCAAGGAATGTTTGAGGTATAGGCATAGCCGTGGGGTTGTCATCGCTGGTGTGCAAAAACTGGAATGTTGTTCAGAATATGAAACTTGGTACCAGTACACATGTTCACTATGTATGACAAAATGCACTAGCAATATATAGCAAGTCACATAAACATAAAAAAATCTCTTTAATTTAGATTTAAAGCATAGCACTCCCTTGTGATGCTCTTCTTTATCTGGTTTCACAACTCTATACTCATTTATTTAAGCTTGATTGTGAAGCCAGCTCAATCACTCTCGAATCCGCTTCCTGGGCAGAAACCATGATAGTTTCCTTTTTGAAAGTTTAAGAGAACGTTCGCTTAGTGGGTATTGAACTGACACTATCTGGGTGAGAGGCGGACAAGTATACCACTAGGCCGCTCTCACCAAATAAGAACTTAAACATGCATAACTATATTAAAAGCCTTAAATGGTTTTTTCAGGAGGAAAGCATTAAACCCTCAGATGACAGTGTTTTTCCTGATGTTGATTGGCTGATTGGTAACCATAGCGATGAATTGACTCCATGGATACCCTTTATGGCAGCTAGGTTAGTTTAGAATCATCCCATTGAGTTGCTTTGATTAATACATGTTACTGCTATAATGTAGATTGGTCTTGTTTGATCAATAACTTTAGAAGCCTTTGGCCAATCATCACCAAATTTGGTCAGAATGTTTATGGGCAGAATATCTCAGTCAGGCTCAGTCACTCCAGAGTTATGATCCTTGAAATAACAAAAACCCTATGTACAGTGCCCCTCTCTAAATTTGGCTTATTGCCAAATTTTCAATGAACAACCATTATCACCAAATTTGGTGTCCAAAAAAAGGATGGGGATTTCTTCAGGGACAGTTTGCACTCTAGTTAATGTCACATTAACATTTTCTTTTGTATGAAAACAGAATTAGAAGTATATCACATTTAACTCTTGCACCTATCAATATTTTGCAGCTGTTGTGACTTAAGATAGTGTTTGATTCCAATTTACAGGATTTTAACGCACTAGAAAGACCCCATTTTGGGATATAAATTGCGTAGCCTATCTTAAGATATTATATTCTTTGGACAATGCGAGGGATTCTTACAAACCTCCTCTCCTAAATATTAATTAAGACATTAAAAATCTAGTTTTTTGAAATCCTCTGTCAGAGTGAGAATCTTATGTTAAAGGGACTTCGATGTTTTTATGGGAAATGTAAACGAAATGCTTTTTTTTTTGTCATCATGAATAGAATTAAGAGGCAAATTGTTAATACATATTTGAAGATGTAAGCGAAAATGATACCTCTTTCCAAATGGTGTTAATGAAGCTATTGAAAACTATATGATATCTGAGTTTGGATTTACAAGTTGCTGGTTGTTGATGCTAACATGAAAGTTGTGATAGTCCCGTTAAATTTGAGAAAACTGGTGTTATTAAGTTATACTCATATTTCAGGTGCTCCTACACTTGCAAACACTTCATGCTTCCTTGCTGTTTCTGCGATTTAATTCCCGGTTCATTTTTTCCTATGGACAGTGCCGATATGGGAAAAGGCGGCAGAAATTGGGAGGAAATATGGAAGAAAACCTAGATTACATTATAATTTTACTTAACTGCTAAAGTAAAAGGGATTATGGAAAAATGGCATAACGATTGATGGAATACTTTATACATTATATGTTTCAGGTCCTCATACACTTGCAAATACTTTGTCCTTCCTTGTTGTTTCTGGGATTTTAATTCCCGGTTCAGTTTTTCCCGCCGACTGGGCCCCATGCGGGAAGAAAACGGGAAATACAGACAGTACTTGGACTACATCCGGGAAGTTGGGGAAACATGCGGGTTTAATGTGGATGAGGATACATTACGGATACCTTCAACCAAAAGGGTATGTTAACTTTTTTTCTCTCTCTCCCTCTTAGTTTATTTTTTTGTGGAAATTTACGCCTTTTTTTATTTTAGTGTTTAATTGAAATTTGAAAATGATAAACCGGTTTTGCTGTAGTAAAGCATCACTTGATTGATACATACACCAGATTTAATCAATGTTGTTATTTAATACAATTATACTATTAATCTTTATTATATTTTGTAACTAAAGATGAATTTTATATTAATATGCAAGTTGACATGAATATTGCATGGATACTCTTTTAGTTTGTCAGTTCACCTAAACATGATTAAGATTAGAATAGTTGTCTGTTTATGTTTTCTTTTTTTACTTTTTATCCGCTAGAGCATTAACTAACCTTTTGTAAACGCATGTAAAAACCTCAGAATCTTCAGTCTGGAGTGTGTGAAAGCCACAGACCATCTTTAGAATGCTGTGAATGTTTCTTTCAGATATGTTTTGTCGGCAGTTCCAGAGCCTATGAGCAGGCAAATGAGAAAAGTGTGGATGAAATGAGGAAACTTTTCCTTCTTTCTAGACAAAATTCTCAGGAAAACTCAAATCACAATGGTAAAGATAGCAAAATATGTGATCCATCTAGTGAATCTTCTAAACAGTGGATCAACGACTTCAATCCAAGGAGCAAGGTGGAAACTACAAGAAATTGTGTGACCATTAGTGAACAGATTAAATCTCGTGTTGTGCAGACTGTATTCGCAGCTTTGTTGGCCTGTGAAGGTGGTTTGGTGAAATTAGGTCAAGATGGCCACCAATGGAGACTTGGGGGTCGTCTCACAGTGTCCGATGTTGTGGAATTGTTTGAACGAGGGTTGTTGCAAGAGTTGAAATCAGAGTGTGGAGGGCTGCAGACTCTCTTAAGAAATCATAGTCACATATTTCAGGGTAAGCATATTAACAGGAAAATATGTGAATAAAATTGGTGACGTTGTTTAAATTGCACAGTCTTGCAAAGTTTGAAAAACTTAAAATACAAGAACAAAGAAAAGTTTCAAGACTCTACGAATTTGTTTTAATAGAAGTGTTCTAGTGGTATAGGTGTCCATATCAACCCAAGAGGTTGTGGGTTTAATCCCCACCAAGGGGCTTTTCTATTGGCCTCTCAAAATGGACACCAGTTCTGGTTTCTATGCAGGAAACAGACACAAGAATGAATCCATACGATATCTGCTTTTGTCACAATCAGGCTATGATTTTGTATTGTATACTAATGATTCATAAATGGTAACAAAATGGTTGTAAATAAAGCAAAAACTTTGTTCTTAACTACACAATTAGTAATATTTAATAACTAAATTGAAAATAAATGCTATACAAAATGACAAGCTTTGAATTATTTACATAAATTTATTTAATCATTATAATTTTCTTTTCTTCAGCGAGTGGCGGGAATGTATGTCTCCGAGACTTCACATTGGATGACCCATTTGAAGGAAGATATAACAAGGGCCGTAACTCTGACAAAACTGCCTACCATAAGACAACTCTGTGCTGGTTTCATGAAAACCATCCAGATGGCTGTCCTAAAATGGCTGAAAGATGCATGTATGCTCATGGCGCGGAAGAATTGAGGAGTAAACCCAAGAAAACAAAGTCTTGATATTTTAATTAAACGGATCGGATTGGGTCATACATGAAAAAGAATTGTGTTTAATGTAAATAAAAAATAAATATGGTTTGTGGCAGTTTATAGAGATTTATCAGTGAAATAAAAATGATATATTTCCCTGTTTCAAACAATGAAATAACATTTTGTTAATTTTCAATGTTTTGAAATTTAAGCCCGCTATCACCAAATCACATAATACTGGGACACTATTTCAACCAGAACTGACGTTATTTTCATATTCAATTGCCACGGATTTCTTAAAAACTACAGTTAACTGTCATTTCAAACCCTTTTTGGCATAAATTAAAAAGAAAAATTATTGGTTTCTGTGTAAGATCACTATATATATAACTAGTGAACACCTAAGTAAATAATTTCCTTGTGGGAAACCCACTTATGGAATATACATTAGCCTTTGGTGCTCACTCTGTAAAATATATAACGATCTTACACTGATACAAAAATATCCTCTTTAATACTGATAAAATTTCATCAAAAGTTCAGGTAGGAGCTAATAAGTCAGAAAACACTCCATGGTTTAAGGCTTTGGATTTGCAAAACATTGTTCAAATGAGCATCTGTCAGTTGCTGTTTGTTCATAAAACTAAAATAGTTGATTTCAACAATGATTATAAAGAAAATAATGCCTTCAAAATCTTGAAGCGAGTCCGTTTAAGAGTTATTCATAAATTCAAGGATGTGTATGATTAAAACTTGTAAGCATAATTTAGAATTTGAGAAAGGTGGTGAAAAACTAACATTGCAATACAAATTTTAAGATGCATTTTATTTTATTTTTTTCAAAATTGAAAAAGCATGATTATTAAGATTTTTTATTAAGGTATTAATTGTAAGAATATTTCTCTCTGATGAAGTCGTTATTGTGAATATTTGTTTCCAAATAAAATTATACAGAAAACTTTTCAGTTTTTGTAACTTTGAAACAAATGTCATGAATAGAAATATATTTTTTGTACTGCGCACGAATTGACCATAGTTTATTTTTTTGAAAAAAAGTCTTAGAGTTTTTGGTTAATTTTTGACAATTCAAGGGCGATAACTCGGAAATGAATAATGCAAACTGGCTATTGAAAGCCGTCAAGATGATACATCCATTAACATTGTCACCCTAGAGGTCAACTTTAGACAACTCAAGAAACATAGCTCGTGAGTGAATAGTACAATTTGGGGGTTAGTCGATCTTGGTCGGAATATGCCCATAATTTGGCATAAACATCGTAAACGTTTGGTAAAATCGGATATGTACACAGTTGAAAATACATTAAACCATCTTCGTTGCCTAGTGGTTAAGCATCTGCCTACGGAGCGGGAGGTCGTGGATTCGATCCCTGGCTGCGTCATACCAAAAGACGTTAAAAGTTGGTACAAGTAGCCCCCTTTCCTGGAGCTTGGCATTTAAAGGGTAGTGCTTGGAAAAGTGGTGTACTCTGTACTGGTTGAACCCAGGAAAAGTTGTACCCCGTGTATCGGTGCTTTACACCGAGCACGTAAAAGAACCAAGGGGTCTCCTCGAATAAGAGCTTGGGTATAGCACCCGGACTTCATTGTATCCCACCACTGTCTTTTCAGCGTGCTGTCCCTTCAGCAAAAAACAAAGGACCCCGTTGGAAATAAGTGCTTGCACTTTCACGGGTTATCCTTGACCGCAAGGTCTATAGAAATACATAAAAAGGCTTAAGGTGGAACGCGACTATGATTTTTTTTTCGAGTTACTGTCTGAAAATTGGTGTACGAATAGAAGAGCATATGCCCAGTTAGGGACTGTTTTTACTTTTTCAATATTCGGAACAGTTTTGAATCTACGAGTTTTCAAAATATGCCACTGACGTCAATTTTGAGACGTCTCTCATATTTTTGCGTTCCAGCTACAATAACCGATAGTTTCACCAATTTTTCGTTTACCGCTAAGAAATTTAAACCTCAAGTGCGTCTTGTGAAAACGTTCACGCTCATATATTTTTCTTTCTATTGTTTTACGTTATTTATTTAAAATTCGTCTTTAACGTCATTTTTTAGCGGGAAAAAGGGCGTCGTATTTTGCTGAAAAAAGTGCACCTTTCTTTAATTCTTGAAAAAACTGCTCGTTTAATTTTTGATGTTTTTAAATACATGTATTCAATGTTTTATTACAAATCGCCTGATATCAAAAAAGGGTACCTCACCGACTTCGTTTTTGCGCAGTATCAAATAATCTAACCCCTATACCTGTTTCTTTTTTTCAATACGTAGTGTATTTAAACAAAATTAACAGTAAGTTTTGGCTTCTTTTAACTATTATGGGAAAAGGCAACCTCCTGGAGTAAAAGGGACTCCCTCATAGATTGGTACATATTTACTGTGTGAAACATGTTTTTTCTTTATCAGAATGCAAGTCTCGAAATCGTTAGTGTTAGTTAAAAGTTAGCAAGTTACTGAAAGCTTGTACCAGGCAGAAAATATATAGAATAATATGTCCAAATATTGTCTTTCTTGATGACAATAATGCAGGTACTCGTGCTAAATCCGAAACGGGGTTTCTGAATTAGTTCTTATTAAGCGGACAAGATTAAATGTGTTCAAAAGTAGAATTGCGAAATATAGCCATGTAAAATGGATGATTTTTTCGGTGCCAATCTATGAAAGAGTTCCTTTAAGCGTTGACAAGAAGGTGACAACACGATATGGACAGAGCCAACGACGATAATGCCAGCGTTGTTACTAAATATAAAACAAAACATCTTGATATACCCCTCCCAAATCTAATACATGTAACTGCATGCCTTCTACATGTTTATTATCATATTGTCTTGAAATAAATTAATGATGTGTCAACTTTTTTCGTGTATTAATGAACCACATATTAACCTGTTACGAAACTACAATCAAATGTCATTGTTCTATATTTGGCGTGTTCTGATAAAGATAAGATACACTCAAGTAAAGAGACCAAAAGGTTCACACACAGTGCGTGCTCAAGAAGTCAAGTACAGATAAACAAATATGAAGATCGTGCTCGTTTTTGCTTCATTTGCTGTCGGTAAGAACAACTTCACTTTAATTATACACTTCCATTATACAAATATAGTGTACTACTATAAATTATTCTTTTCTCTGTGTTTTTAGCCTTTAGTTGAAAGATGTACGTTTATTTAGCCATGGTCGTCGGCACCAGTGGACGTATCAGTCATAGGTTGTAGGGAATTGTGCGTAGACATAATGTAACCCTCGTAACAAAAAACCCTGGTTCTCTAATAGTGTAAAGCAATGTCACACGGGATCCCTGCCCCCCCCCCCCAGAACACGATTTGAAGCGGGATATCGCCTTTTCGACCACTGGGTTAACAGTTAAGTGTGTTACCACTAAACTACGGAATCCAACGAAACAGCATGGAGAGCTTATTGTGATTCTTTGTGGCCCTCGAGTATAAGCACCGCTCCACCTGGTCATCCATTGTACTATGCGACCATGTGCTAGTATCCAATGACGAAATATAATGCCTTAATTACATCAGACCACTGGATTGACCATTCGCATGCTGTCAATCAAACAATCAGTTGACAATTATGTAAATAAATAAAAGCACATGGTAACATTATGCAATGTATTAATTGGCAAACCTCCACCAAATGATCTCGATATGTCGCAGTAATATTACTTTGGCGACTGGTCCATTGCCTCAAACGGCATCTAAAAATAGCTTGCTCAAATCAACCATACATTTCTTCACAAAACTGATCGTAACCTTGCAGTCATGTTTTTAAGTTTGTTCAAGGAAATGTCACTTATGCACTACTCTGGAAACTAAGTTAACTGAATAAAAAAATATCCCAAATTGCTCCAACCTGCAGCCTGATTTTAAGATTATTTAACAGGTATGTCTCTCTACCAAAGGCGATCGAGCTGTCGCCATTCGTCAAAAACATGATGCATATATAAAGAATGTTTTATTACAAGACCATACAAAATCGTTTCTATATTAAGCGCCCATGTAAGGATATTTTTCGGGCTTCACGACCAAAAAAGAAACAACATTGTATATGATGAACGAAATTCCCGAATATTTTGAATTTCATTTTACTATTTAATATCCGACTTAAGATTAAAGGGTAAAGAATATGCTTCATACGTTAAACTAGGATTCTTAGCATTTGATATCAGAAAGTATCGATTCTGTGTGATTCCAATGATCAGCACACTTAAGTAAAAGTTTTATTTGAACTCATTTGGCTGTGGGAATCTATATAACAATTGAAAATGACCCATAACTGACTGATGGGGTTCTGGTGTCTATATTCTACATAGTATGTCTCATTTAAGATTCATTTTTCGGGGGTTCGTTTTTTCAGGAAAGCTTGATAGGGTTTGTACTAACGGTAGATGCCAAACATAGGACAAAACAATTTGGTATGTCAACAAAAAGCGCAACTTAAACACAAACCGAGAATAAGTGTACATAATGCACAATATATATTTAAATATCCTTGTGCAAAACCAGCCATATATAGTTGGCATTAGCCATTTACGAGTGGTCAATAACCGCAAGTAGAAACTAACGCTCATATGAGAGTTATATACCAGTCAATTATAACCACGTCCCCAACAGGTCCGGGGGATAGCGGAGACGTCAAAGTCAGCCAATCCCAGGTAAAATCCCCGTCCAGGGTGGACAAACTGCTGGTGAAATCCCCGCCAAATGCCCCCGTGCCCCGGGGACATCCTAGGTGAGGCCCATTCCCCGCTATTTTCGGCGCGAAAACAAAACTAACTCATTCACTCGGCACTGCGGGGCCAACTTTAAGGTAAAAACACGGCCCATTTCTAAGGCTACCCCCGTTTATCTCAAGACATAGCGGGATGTGGTTACAATTGACTGATGCATTATGAAATTTAATACACATGTGCATACAACCACTGGACATATACTCAAAACGTTTTGTTGGATAATCCGTAACGGTGTTGAATTATTATCACGGTAAAAGGGTTTGTAAAATGCTAACTACGACGGAGGCATGGACACACTAAAAATACTTACTTAAAGCATAAACACACTATTTCAGCGGCGTATGGCCAGCTCAGTGGCGGGAACTCAGACTGGTACTGCAATATTCTCAAGGACGAACACTGCGAACAACATATCTACGAACCGAGATGTGGCACCGACCACGTTACCTACAGGAACATGTAAGCAAGGCTGTTGGACTTTTTCTAACTATTTTTGTAGAGAATTTTGATAAAAGAAACGATACATGGATTTGTGACAGTTTAAAGGAGCCGAGGTCTCTGCGGAACCGAAATCTATGGTTACAGAAACATGAGTTCTGGTTTCAAACATGTATATACAATGGTTAATTGACTGAATTATGTTTGTATGTTTGTTTTGTCTAAAACACTCAATATACACATGATAATAACTCATGTACTAGATTATAAGCTAATTTTAAGATATGGCGACAGTGTATTTGATAATATAGTATGCGTATGTTCATAAAATGGAATTTTTCGCCATGGTTTAAGGTGCGCATTTGGCAAGGCCCACTGCCAGAACGACACCATCAACCAGCTGCACGTGGGTCCGTGCGATCTGATGTCCAGCACTAGGAGTCCGGAACAGGTTATTCACGGAAGCGAGGTAATTTGAACAGATGCGTTTACCTCTTGTGCAGTTCAAAAACAATTACGAGTAGTATTAATTTTGATTCGGAAATAAAAAAGCCCTGTGCTAAATGAAACAAGTTTTACACCAATGTTCAGCAGTGAAGCGCAACAAACAAAGAAAACCCGAAGCTTGAGGCGCCCCAGTTTCGAACACTTATTAACCATTATAACCATTATTATTATACATACTTTTCCCTAGTATTAAAAACTCGTTTTAGCAATACTATTCACAGAAATAATTCTTTGAAGATTTGAAGGAGGACTTTTATCATATGTAGCATAAAATTAAGGAGTAATCTGTGTTAGCCTAGTTTTTGTCGAAATATCCCCGCTTTAGGTGCTAAGGGAGATAACACCTTATCAAGAACAATCTCAATACTGCGAGACTGCTGTTGAAAGTTGTGCTTGCGAAGAATTTTCCTTTCAGAATGTATATACTTGTGGATAGTATTTCCCTTTTGCAAGCTGGCCCTGGACCATCGGTGCATATCACTTCTCCTTTGGAAGGTGATCCTGAACTTCCGGTTTATAATATTTGTTATTTGCAATATGGCCCAGGACTTTCTATACATACTATTCTTTATTTGCAAGGTGACCATGGACTTGAATTTCCAGTGTATTGTTTCGCCTTTGCAAAGTCACCTGGACTTAAAGTGAATGATATTTATCCTTCGCAATGTTATCTTGATCTTCCAGTGTATGATACTTCTCCTTTGCAATTTTATATTGGACTTGCATAATACTTTCCCTTTGCAACGTGACCCTTGATCTGCATTGTGAAATATATCTGCTTTGCAACGTGACGCTGGACTTGCAGTGTGATATATATATATATATTTTGCAACGTGATCCTGGACTTGCAGCGTCCTTTGCAACGTGAGTGACTCTGGACGTGAAGTGGGAAGAATGTGTCCTTCCTTTGCAACGTGACTCTGGGCGTGAAGTGTGAAGTATGTGTCCTTCCTTTGCAACGTGACTCTGGGCGTGAAGTGTGAAGTATGTGTCCTTCCTTTGCAACGTGACTCTGGAAGTGAAGTTTAAAGTATGTGTCCTTCCTTTGCAACGTGACTCTGGACGTGAAGTGTGAAGTATGTGTCCTTCCTTTGCAACGTGACTCTGGACGTAATGTTTAAAGTATGTGTCCTTCCTTTGCAACGTGACTCTGGGCGTGAAGTGTGAAGTATGTGTCCTTCCTTTGCAACGTGACTCTGGGCGTGAAGTATGTGTCCTTCCTTTGCAACGTGATTCAGGACGTGATGTTTAAAGTATGTGTCCTTCCTTTGCAACGTGACTCTGGACGTGAAGTGTGAAGTATGTGTCCTCCCTTTGCAACGTGACTCTGGACGTGAAGTGTGAAGTATGTGTCCTTCCTTTGCAACGTGACTCTGGACGTGAAGTGTGAAGTATGTGTCCTTCCTTTGCAACGTGACTCTGGACGTAATGTTTAAAGTATGTGTCCTTCCTTTGCAACGTGACTCTGGGCGTGAAGTGTGAAGTATGTGTCCTTCCTTTGCAACGTGACTCTGGGCGTGAAGTATGTGTCCTTCCTTTGCAACGTGATTCAGGACGTGATGTTTAAAGTATGTGTCCTTCCTTTGCAACGTGACTCGGGACGTGAAGTGTGAAGTATGTGTCCTCCCTTTGCAACGTGACTCTGGACGTGAAGTGTGAAGTACGTGTCCTTCCTTTGCAACGTGACTCTGGGCGTGAAGTGTGAAGTATGTGTCCTTCCTTTGCAACGTGACTCTGGGCGTGATGTTTAAAGTATGTGTCCTTCCTTTGCAACGTGATTCTGGACGTGATGTTTTAAGTATGTGTCCTTCCTTTGCAACGTGATTCTGGACGTGATGTTTTAAGTATGTGTCCTTCCTTTGCAACGTGACCCTGGACGTGAAGTTTAAAGTATGTGTCCTTCCTTTGGAACGTGACTCTGGACGTGATGTTTAAAGTATGTGTCCTTCCTTTGCAACGTGACTCTGGACGTGATGTTTAAAGTATGTGTCCTTCCATTGCAACGTGATTCTGGACGTGATGTTTAAAGTATGTGTCCTTCCTTTGCAACGTGATTCTGGACGTGATGTTTAAAGTATGTGTCCTTCCTTTGCAACGTACGTGACTGAGGACTTGGAGTGCGAACTATTTCTATTTTGCAAGGTGACTCTGGATTTCATGTGCATAATATTTCTCATTTACTAGTTGGCCCTGCACTTGGGATTCCAGTTTATAATATTTCTTATTTTCAAGGTAGCTTCGGACTTTAAATGTGTAATTGTTCTCCTTTAGCCTTGTACTTTCAGCCTACAATTTTTCCCCTATGCTAGAAAACGTTCGACTTTTTGTGTGTAATATCCCCCCTGTGCTAAGTAGCTTTGAACTTTCAGTGTAACATATTTCCCCTGTGCAAAAAACCTTTGACTTTCAGTGTGTAATAGTTCCCCTGTGCTATGTAGCTTTTGTTTTCCAGTGTGTAATATTTGTCCTTTATAAAGTGGCACTGGACTCTAGTGTATAAATATTATCCTTTGCAATGTGACCCTGGTCTTCCAGGTATAATATTTCTACTTTGCTAGATCGCTATGGACTACCAGTGTGTGTTGCTAGCCCACAGAGTTTGTGAGGCAACTTTGAATGAGAAACTCTGCGGCACCGATGGTGTAACATACCCAACATTGTAAGTGCTTTAAAGAAACTCTTTCGCATATCTCAGGTTGAAAAAATTATTTCGACTATGTTCAATTTTAACTTATTTGCTTATTATCAAGAACCCACAGTAACTGACCAATACTTATTTGAACATAAATTTATATATTCAAGACTAATTAACACACTTTTGAATTGCGTTGCTACTCTGCTTTTCGGGAAATGATGTATTTTCGGTCACACATGTATTTTGAGATATTCATTTGCGGACTTCAATTGCCCCGAAAATACACAACCTTTGCTTCCACATTATGAGGTCGATACTGAAGATAACTAAGTAACGTGTCATGAGCATTGCATTTTTCTATCTTTGTATAGCTGCGAGTACGAGAAATCTCGCTGCCAGCACAGGGATCTGCACGTCGCTAAACTCGGGGACTGCAACGCCTAACCCGCCCGCTTTGTAGTTATACCCAAATAAAATGTCGAAACATTCCTGACTTTCTAATTTACTGTTAAAAATCTCAAATACTCGCTAAACTGGGGACTGCAACGCTTTGCCAGTCAGCGTTGTAATTATACCCGAATGAATGTAGAAACATTCTCTCTTTCTAATATTGTTATAAATTTCAAAGGCTCGCTTTTCTCGTGGACGGCAACGCTTAGCCAGCCCACTTGGTAGTTCCGAACAATAAAATGACGAATCCTCTTCACGTTCTATTATCCGGGGACTGCAACGCTTAGCAAGCTCACTTGGTAGTTCCAAACAAATAAATTACCCGGGGACTGCAACACTTAGCCAGCCCACTTGGTAGTTCCGACCAATTAAATGACGAATCCTCCTCACGTTCTATTACCCGGGGACTGCAACGCTTAGCCAGCCCAATTGGTAGTTCCGACCAATTAAATGACGAATCCTCCTCACGTTCTATTACCCGGGGACTGCAACGCTTAGCCAGCCCACTTGGTAGTTCCGACCAATTAAATGACGTATCCTCCTCACGTTTTATTACCCGGGGACTGTAACGCTTAGCCAGCCCACTTGGTAGTTCCGAACAATTAAATGACGAATCCTCCTCACGTTCTTTTACCCGGGGACTGCAACGCTTAGCCAGCCCACTTGGTAGTTCCGAACAATTAAATGACGAATCCTCCTCACGTTCTATTACCCGGGGACTGCAACGCTTAGCCAGCCCACTTGGTAGTCCCGACCAATTAAATGACGAATCCTCTTCACGTTCTATTACCCGGGGACTGCAACGCTTAGCCAGCCCACTTGGTAGTTCCGACCAATTAAATGACGAATCCTCCTCACGTTCTATTACCCGGGGACTGCAACGTTAAGCCAGCCCACTTGGTAGTTCCGACCAATTAAATGACGAATCCTCCTCACGTTCTATTACCTGGGGACTGCAACGCTTAGCCAGCCCACTTGGTAGTTCCGACCAATTAAATGACAAATCCTCCTCACGTTCTAGTACCCGGGGACTGCAACGCTTAGCCCGCCCACTTGGTAGTTCCGAACAATTAAATGACGAATCCTCCTCACGTTCTATTATCCGGGGACTGCAATGCTTAGCCCGTCCACTTGGTAGTTCCGACCAATTAAATGACGAATCCTCCTCACGTTCTATTATCCGGGGACGGCAACGCTTAGCCCGCCCACTTGGTAGTTCCGACCAATTAAATGACGAATCCTCCTCACGTTCTATTATCCGGGGACGGCAACGCTTAGCCCGCCCACTTGGTAGTTCCGACCAATTAAATGACGAATCCTCCTCACGTTCTATTATCCGGGGACTGCAACGCTTAGCCAGCCCACTTGGTAGTTCCGACCAATTAAATTACGAATCCTCCTCACGTTCTATTACCCCGGGACTGCAACGCTTAGCCAGCCCACTTGGTAGTTCCGACCAATTAAATGACGAATCCTCCTCACGTTCTATTATCCGGGGACTGCAACGCTTAGCCAGCCCACTTGGTAGTTCCGAACAATGAAATTACGAATCCTCCTCACGTTCTATTACCCCGGGACTGCAACGCTTAACCAGCCTTCTTTGTAGTTCTGACCAATTAAAATTACGAATCATTCATGACTTTCTAATACTGTTTTAAAGCTGCACTCTCACAGATCATATACCATTTTTAAAACTGTTCTTATTTTTTGTCTTGGAAAGAGCAAATTTTTGCGTAAACATTTATTTTGCAAACCAATGATAAAAGATTGCTGACAAAAATCAGACCGTAGATTATCATATTTCCGTTCGAAAATTAATGTTTTATGGCTTTAACCGTTACTAACGGTTTAAGAAAAATGCCTTAAACATCATTTTTTGAATTTAAATATAAAAATCTGCGATCTAATTTTTTGCCAACAGTCTTATATAACTGGTTTCCATGGATTTTCGCAAGAATTAGGTCGTTCCAAGACAAAAAATAAAAAAAAAATGTCAAAACGTTCAATCTGTTAGAGTGCAGCTTTAAATCCCAAATGCTCGTATTTTTATCGCCCACAACACACAGCTATAACAGCTTTGGGATGGTAGTGTATAGTCAACCGCCTTTGTAGCTCTGAAGGAATGACATGATGAACTGTCTTAAGGGTTTTATAACAATTTACAATTGTATGATAGGATTATAAAATGTATATAAACAAACTGTTAGACTGAATTGAACACTGGAGTGTCCTTACAATGTTATCAAAGTTGTGTTGATTTATATTATGTCGGCAGACTTTGACCCCCCCCCCCCCCTCCTCCCCCCCCCCCGCACTCACACACAAAGTTATGGAAACGTAATAATTAAGAAAACATTATTTGTTTTTACCAAGTCTATCGCTGTTTTAAGCAAAATGTTTTACGAATTGAGCTTGACAAAATGTCGACGAATTCATTATAAATGCAGAGGATGCAAAATATACATACAACGACATTGCAAGACCATCCTGACTTGTTCGTGTCGATTTTAATATGAAAAACCTCTAATAGTTAAATGTTTTATCTCATCAATCAATCTACACAATTTTGTTTCTGTAATACTAAATGATAAACGAACTTTTTGCTTTTCCGATACAAACATATGCGTTTCTAAGGAATCAATAAGAACAACATTATTTTGTCGATACCAATAATTCAATTGGCTAATTATAACAGACAGATGACCCTATACGTCTTTTAATATGAACAGAAAATGCATTTGTTAACGAAGAAAGATGGAAACTTATTATCCATATCAACGTTGTTTAAATTGTTTGTATATATCATGAAAGCACTTCTCAAAGAACAGTCTCTGGAAGTATTTTACCTTCGACATTACACAATACACGAACACTCACTAAATATGACATCTTATGTACATGTCTACGCTATGTTTGGCACTAGCCTGCATGTAAACAAACAAATATTTATACGGTCTTGTGTACCAGTGTGTGTACAACTCTGTGTGTATACCACGTGATAAATAACGTCATAAATGCTACGTCGGAAGGCAACACTTTGCTTAAAATAAAGACTTAAATCAAAATTAAATAACTTTTCTTTAAAGATAACTGACAGTCTATGCCGCTTAAAGAGCCCCGCATTTATTTTATTACCGAAATTTGATCATTAGTTTCATCAAACATTTCGACAAACCTGTTTTCAAAACAAATGTTTTGACAGTGCTCCGTCAGACGGCCGTATTGTGAAAAGGTTTGTCGAAGTGTTTTAGGAAACTTAAAACCCTAAATCATACTCTGGTCAAAGACCAAAGGCAGGGCTCCTTAAGCGGCGTAGACTGCACTATGTTTCATTTAAAATGTTGAAGAAATAGTGAAGATATCTTTGTTTAAAGTATTTTTTCAACTCAAAATGTTGCCTTCCAACGTAGCATTTATGACGCAATTTATCACGTGGTATACACACACTGTGTACGGTCTTGTGGGAACACTTGATCGGGTGAACATTCTTTTGAGGACGCAGCTCATGTGTAATCACTTTAAGAACAACGCATTAACTGTTGAGTTTGAATACATGTACTTTTGCAGACGTGAACTTTATGTTAATTTCTCTCTCTTTGTATACGTATTTTCAAAATTGGAATACTGATAATCATGTCTTTATAACTATGTATCGCCACAACTGTCTTATGCTGTGACAAATCATGCTGGCACAATATTATGCCTAACAGACATGTTATTATATCTTAATAAATTGTTTTTATGTAAAACTAGCATGTTTTCATGTCTAACATGTGATTATGTCTAACTGACATGTTATTATGTGCGTCCAACTTGCTACTATGTCTAACTGATTGTTATTATGTCACCGACATGTTTATATGTCTGATGACATTTCATTATGTCTTAGTGGCATGCTTTTATGTTAAAGTGATGTTGAATTATATCCAACCGACATATTGTCAATATCCTTCTTAACATTTTCCTTCTTAGACATTATGTTTCTGATGTCAAAAAAACTAATTATGTCTTATCGATATTTCATCAAGTCAGATTACTATATTTACTTTTCCGATCGATACGTGAACTTGTCTAATTGACATGTTTATATGTCCAATTGACATGGCAGTACATGTATATCTATTTGACATCTTGTCCACAGGGCATTTAATCTTGTTAATTGTTCATGTTATTATGTCAAAAGATGGTTATGTTATTTTTATTTCATTATCACAAAATGTCGATTGTACATTTAACCATGTCAATTTAACATGATAACATGCAAACTAGACAAGTTTACGTGTAATACAATCCCTCACAACAAATCTGGATTCCATTACATATAACAGTTATCACTCGAGGACTTCAACGCTTAGTCGAATCTCAAATGTCTCTAGTTTAACAGACCAAGACATTTAATAAATTGAGAACTGTAACATATATACATGTAGCTTAGATCTTACTTAATCTGTAGCTTTTGTCGAAATATTATTGATTTTCCAATGCTTTAATGTACCTATTTGGAGATGAGAAACAGATGTAGCCATGTCATTTTCGTTCTTTAGAGTAAATACCACTATTACCTTTCACGGGCGTTAGTCTAGTCAGGGCAGGTTGGGTACTGTCTCGTCACAGTTTTAACCTGCCCTACATAACTGCCACGTCTAAACATTTAAGCCGACTTTTGCATCGACTTATGCATTGTATTTTAGGCTATTGTGAATATGATTCATCTTGGGTAAAAAAACTATATATATTTTTTTTTTATAAATATGGGTATTCTTGGTTAAAAAAACTACGCCACTACTTCAAATCTTATGTTTGCAAAATTTCATCGTCAACTAACAAAATCAGGCTTTAATGCGGCATCTTGTGTTGAAGATTTGAAGTGATTATTCGAAATCTCAATTTATTAAAAAGAAAATCTAGAAGTAAGCCTCTAATATGAAATGAATGGGCATTTCTATAAAGTACAATTGAAATATGCCAACTGTTTAGTGTTATCCACTCCTTGGTGAAAACACAGATAATCCAACCCTTATCAACAAATAGTGCATTTTTTGCCTAAAACAGATGACAACACTAGGCAAAATGGTTACCCCAATAATAATTGTTAAAGATACTTTGATGCAGGTATGGTCTCCATGTTGTTTACAAAATAATTTAAAGTGGCACTCATATTTAAAATCAATACATACACATGTATAACAAACGTAAATTTTGAGGGATAAACATTTAAACTACTTACTTAAGAATGCGTTTATGGAAAATACTTATAACTGATTGCAAGATTGTAACCGTGTGTTTAATAGCTGAAAACGCACAAATATTAAATGACTGCCGGATCTTAAAATATTTAACAGTGATTAGCTTTCGTCTCACAAGGTAGAAATACGGTGTTTTCTGCAACTTTCTTTCAAATTAAACATGATATCCTTTATATGAATCATTGTTTTCGATGTTTAGTAAATTAAAACGATTGTTTTAATTGTGGTACATCCTATTTGTGGGTAAGAGGGCATCTTTAAAGGGACTGTACACCAGATTGGCACAAAAAAAACGAATCTCAGGACATTTATTTAATAAATGTTTTACTCTTTGATACCATAATTGTAAAACCCCCATACCAAAATGTAAAAAAAATCGAGTCGGACACCGGCTTCGAACCGGTGTCGCCAAACTTGCAGTTCAGTGTTGTATCCACTGTGCTACGAAGGCTTACCCTAAGCAGTTGGAATATTTAAGCTATATACCTAACATGGTCATATCATGTAATAATATCGACTAGCCAATCACGCATAAGGAATGAATTATACTAGGTAGACATACCTAGTAATCCTTTTTAATGGAAAAATACGAAAAAAACTGCGAAAAATTAATTAATTGAAATCCATGTGGTATTTCAGTTAGTAAGTTTCAATGCATTGTTTTCATTTTTTCGCTGTTTCATCATACGGAGTTCAGCCCCTTTAAAATGTTGCGTGTCTCTCGATCAGTGTCTGTTATGGACAGTCAATTGTAAACACGGCCCCCAATGTCCGGGGGTATACCGGGGATAGCCGGGGAAATGGGCCGTGTTTTTACCATCCCGGTTGCCCCGCAGTGCCGGGTGAATGCGGTGGTATTTGTATTCGCGCCAAATATAGCGGGGAATGTGCCTTACTTAGGGTCCCTGGTGTGCGGCGGCATTTGGTGGGGATTTTACCATCAGTTCGTGCCCGCATGGCGGTTTTTTTTACCCGGGCTTGGCTAGACCGAAAGTCAAAGTCCCGCTATTCCCCGGAACTGGAGGGGCCGTGGTTACAGTTGACTGGTGCATTAGGCCTTGATCAGCATCTATGTTACTAGTTTGACCACTGGCTTTCTCCCTGCAGTTTCCTTTATGTTATTGTCAAAACCTGATGGCAAGAATTGTCAACCATCAGTATAAATATTTTGTTAAACCATCATATTTTTCTGCTTGTGGACCTTTACTGCTGTTTAGTATATCTGTTAATTTTCAAAATGATAGAACATTTATATAACGTGAACATATTAATTAGAGTGCTCCGTTGCAAGGATAACATATCTGCATATGTTAAGTATTTGTTCTCGTCTTATCTTTGTACATTAAACTATGTCAGTAAGATCGTGACTTTTGGCACGCACTGGCGTCAGAACTCACATATCTGATAAAAATACACGACGCAATTATTTCACCAGACTTCTACCATCAACAGACCTTTCTAAACGATCGAAAATGATGCGTGTATTGTGCTTGGCTATGGTTTTGGGTATGTCAGTCTTTCATTACAAATACGTACATTTATCATTATAGGTATCACTTTCCTCATCCCGATCCTCCTCCTTATCATCAAAACTCAACAATCATTACATTCTTTATTTTATGACGGTATATGTTCCGAAACTCCTGTTTCGTTTTTCATCAAACATTGGAAAGGATTTCTTTAAAAATATATGTTTTATTACGACTTTGTGATTGCGAATGGCTAAATGCCAGTTGCTAGATGGACATTTAAATTAAATTTGAACTATTCAGGCGTGGTACTGAGTGAGAAGCCCGAGTTTGGTTCCCAGCATTGCCAGACTGTGCTGGCCACCGACTGTTCGGGATACACACCGGAACCCGTCTGCGCATTCGATGGAACTAGCTACGTCACCTACCAGAACAGGTGAGCTCGAACTAGTGTTGTATTATATGGAGGATATTTGTTTGTTTCAGTGTAAGATCGTAATATATTTCACCGAGTGAGCACCAAAAGCTATAGTTCACTAGTGGTGTTGCCACGAGTGTAATATTTACTATTGGTGTTGACGAGGTGAAATATATAATTGTGAACTAGTGTGATCTTACACTGAAACGAACATTTTTCTCTTTTTATTATATCACTGCAAATGATATTAAATGACAATTTTCAAAAAAGTGCGCCAAAAGGTATGCGAACGTTAATTTATTTCGGAGATGTCGTCTTTGAATTTGTGTCCCAGCCGTGTGCGCGCTATCGTTTGATTTGAAAATATCATAATTTTATTTCACCCTTTGAAACAGTGAAATATCATTTTTATTTCACTGATAAATCTCCATAAACAACCGGAAAGCATATACTACAAGGGCGATCAATCACTTAACACAGACGTCGCATACCAAAAAACGTGAGCAGGACTTAATGGGCGATTATAAGTTAGTTACACATTTGATGGCAGCAACAAATTCACTCACCTAACAGAACAGGCGAAATAGAGCTCATTTAGTTTATGAATAAAGTAGTCCCGATGAAAGTTAAAGGGACTAACGAAATATCGCCCGCATTGAAAAACGTCCGCCATTATGTTTCAAATCAATTTATATCCGATCACTTTATACATTCCATGCATTCCATTCCGGTACTCCTTGAACATAGAGAAATTGCAGATAATGACCAGACGAAAGGACGTTCTGAACGAGAGAAGCAAGCTACAATCGTCTTGTCTTAATACGTTAAGGCGTACTTACTCTAACTCATCGTACTTTTTATGTTTCAACATGCATTGCATTAGCGACTAAATTGCAGTTGCGAGTTCGCCAAGGGCATCTGCACCCACCACGGACACAGTCTTCACGCTGTGCACGAGGGCTCATGCGACACCAGTACCAGCACGCCCTGAATGACCAGTTCCGATTGTTACATTTGAATGAAAAATATCATATAAACATCATTGAATACTTGTTTTTGTCATTTCTAATGATTAACAAATGATAGTTGTAGTCGAAGTTTGCAATGGAATCATTTGATGTGACTAATATTTGCAGAACGAACTTTGAAAAGATCATTTTTTCACAGCAACCCAAACATACTCATTAACTATTATTCATAAATGTAGCTCTAAAAAACACGATATGTCAAGATATCTGCGATACGTTACTTGTCTCCTTAATTTTAGTTTTCTTATTATAGTATAAAGACGTCTCCCTTTCCATCTCGCTCATCAATATGTAACCCCTCAATATAAACACTAAGCAAGGTGCAAACGCTTTCTTCAGACCTATGAAGAGAAAGAAAAACCCCGAAACATCATGCATCATAATAATCAGTAAAGGATTTTTGAACACACATAACCTGCTTGAAACTGAAGCTTCGTTAATCGGATTTGCCACTTAAAGCTTTTCAGAAAATGTAAAATAAATAATAATAGTAATAGTAAGAAAGCGACTGCTTCTTGTTTTCAACATTTTTTTTTTCCAAGCTTTACTGTGTGACATGAACGCGACAACTGACTCAAATTAAGGAAAAAGAAATAAACAACACCAACATATAGTCATATTTATCATATACCAATCATAAATCCACACTCAATACATGTCACAAAATACAGTAGTCCGTTTTTCACTCCAGTGCAATACGGCCGTATTCCACTCTTGTGACGTCACGTCATAACAAGTATCGTTTCGCGATGTTAAAATGACGTCATAAAACAAAATAGTGCGTCGTTAAAATGACATTTATTATGAAAACATGTGGCTTTTAAGTGATCTAACCAGATATGTTTATAATAAAAGGGTTATTAGTACTGCGTTTTGGTCCGGGAGGTTGTATTCGACTCTCGTGATTTTTTTTCAGATTTTGATTTCACTTGGCTATCGCCTCTGCAAAAATCCACTCGAGTCGAATACAACCTCCCGGATCAAACGCAGTACTAATAACACTATTGTGTTGCTAAATTGTCGTGCCACAATAATGTATATAAACTTAGTAATTAAATCGACATTACTGCCAAAACATATCAATCTACAATTCAGACAATAAATGTCCACATGAATTCAAATCAAGGTAAGAACAATTCTGAATGTTTATATTCAAATTACACATAACATCAATATCCACATGAATTCAATCGATGTAAGAACAATGATGAATGTTAATATTACAAAATTACGCTTTACACATAACATAAATGTCCAAATGTTTCAAATTAATGTAAGAACCAGAGGCGGTCCAGGACTTTCTAAATGGGGGTGGGGGTGGGGGCACAACTTATTATTATGGGGGAGGGGAGGCACAAATTATAATAATCACATAAAACCTTTTTGGAATGCATTATTTTAATCAAATAATGATATGGAATGAACATTTGTTTACGCTGTCAATGGTGTTTAGCAGTGCAATTGAATTAAAAAGATAGCATGAAGTGATATAAGAAACACCTTTCACAAAAGAAAATATATCATGCCAGTGAGAAGAATCGAACCGGGGTCGCCGGGATTGAACCAAAGTCGTTTACCACTCGGCCACCTGAGATACACACATGTAGAATAAATACTATATAAACCTACAGTAGCTTTAAGTATATATTGAACTCAACGATACTTTACTTCGGATGTCATTGTCATTTAAGTTAACTGATGTAAAAAACAACCATATTTGTTTACTTTTAATCAGCTGGCGGTGTAAAATGCGGCGCCAATTTATCATTTTCGAATGTTCGGGCCCCGCCATGATGTCATTTTCAAGAGATTAGTGTCGTATACTTTACAGTATTATATTTTGAAATTGGCAATTTACCATAAATACTGGAACACGAAAATCAGATTCAATTGTTTACTTGCTCAAATAATGCTATTAACTTTAAACTGTGAAAAAAAAACTTATTTGTACAGTTAAATCAATAAAGATGTGCCCCCAAAAAACATAACTTGCCGGCGGGGGGGGGGGGGGCGAGGCACGGGCCCTTCGTGCCCCCCCAGTAGATCCGCCACTGAGAACAATGATTAATATTTATATTTAAATTACACATAACAATAATGTACACATGAATTAAACTCGATGTAAGAACAATGATAAATGTTTATATATAAATTACACATAAAAAGCATCTACCATAGCCGCTCGTGTAAGATAGATTCATCCCGACCCTCGCGCAGGGTGATTTGCGGAAACTCGGTAAACCTCGTTTCCGCAAAACACCGTACAATCGGGTTGGAATGAACCTATCTTACACTATCGGCCATGGAAGATACTTATAGTTCACATTAATTCAAAATTAAAATCAATGTCAGAACAGACAATGATAAAAATCTACTAAATAAACCATGAAATCAACTGTAAATACAAAGCAAAACATACACATGTAGTCTAGCAGCAGTAACAAAACTTCTAGCAATAGAAATTCAAGCCTAAAAAAGTGTGCATTGAAAAAATTTCCAAGGTACGTAACCTTGTTGCATAAACCGGTGCAAATGTATGTCCATATATGTGTGAATGACTGAAACACTTTAATAGAATTCATCCGCGGTGTATATCTTTTAAATAACAATATGAAGGGAAAATGAAAAAGAAGCAAAGTTCAGGATTATCATGGGAATTTGGTTTTTAATTCTTCAATGGCTTGTATTTTATAATTTGCGTTTATGTAACTAATTAATATTAGATCAAATCCCACGCAACAAAGAAATGGGAAGGCCTTAGTAATTTTTTTACTCAATGTTAGATATGTTATCAATTGTCACTGATTAATAATTTTCTCTGTTACCTTATGTGACTAAATCAAATGACAAGCTTTGAAGAGGAAAATGTTGAAGCATATTCAACGCTATCAAATTAAATGTTGAATAGGTCAAATAAAGAACTCTTATGTGCACATCCGGTGTAAAGAAGTATTCAGTTACATAGTGCAGTGATGAGTTGAGGTCCATTTCGCGTTCGGATGTAAATTTAGGCAGCTCGATGACAAATCCTTTAGTGTTAAGTCTAAAAGTGAAATGTATTATTTCAGCGACATATAATTCTTCATTATTTAATGCGTTTGAAAATGATAGCTTCATCATTCGTAAAAGCACCACAAGTGGGTGCTAAAGCGCGTGAGCTTTTTTATTTGGAGAACGGAATAATAGATAATTTACTAAAATCAGAGTAATGGCATATATATTAGGAAAGGATACTTATGAGCATGTATAATACGTTTCCTGTAAAGCTTTTCAACAGTTTTTCGGCACCTTAATTTAATTATATCACGAATAATAAAATAGATTTAATGAATTTTCAAAATACAATCATATGAAATATTTCAACTTTCTACACATCAAAATAGGTCTCATGTACTCAGCGAAAGTTTTAAAGTCAACATATAACTGCCGTATGATGTCATGCTTGTATTCGTTTGCTTATTTTACACATATTCGTATGATTAAAAAAATACTCGCCCAATAACCATTCTATATGGGAAGTACATTTACCACAGGTAAAACTTAACAGCTATTATCTTACAATTATGTTTTTTATGATATTAAGATAATACTAGTGAATGCATAATTATATAGGTAATAGTAAATAACATAGCAATATATATATTTATATATATATATATAAATGAATGTGCTAAACTAAGACAAAATATGCGTGCAACTCACTTGTCATAAGACAGCGTAAATGATAAATCCAAAGCCTTTTTTACGTTCGTGAATCACGGTGACGAACTCGACTGTGTAAGTTTATAGACAGATATTGTTTTTACCATAAAACCTGTTTTCATTTGTATTGGTTTGGCCCTTACGGTGCACACAACCGAGAACGCCCATGTACAAATATCGCCAAAACGTATCGTCACCACTCACAAATGAATTTGGGATGGAGAGGGGGAGTATACTTTATACTCTAGTCGAGTTCATCATATCATTCACAAAATTAAAAAAAAAGTTTTGTTTATTTGCACAAGGTATTTATATGTATATGCTTGTAATTTCGGGGACGTCAACAGACAAAGTAAACCAATCCCTTAAAATGGGTTTGAGTATCAGTCATTGTGGCCCAACACAAGGCTAGGAGGCACAAAACCCAGTTTAGTTAGAAATCTCTTGTTGCAAACTGGAATTTCACACTTTGCACAATTCATTCTAGGTGATAGTATATGAATGGCCAGAATTTTCGGACACCTTCGACATTGTTCTTTGGGAAAACTATGTGAACTTTCACATCTGAAACATCCTCCTGAAATGGACAATCACTCATAACAATTAAAATATCCATAATCGATTTAATATTTATGAAAATCATTTCTCAAGGAAATGATAATTATCAAAACAAACAAATACCTAATACTATATAATATTTTTGAACAAAGTTTTATTAATCTTTCAAGAAAAAACTGATTATGACTATAAACATAATTATTAGATATGGTAGCACATTCTTTAAAGCTATTATATTTGCGTCAGTAGATTTTAATATTGTTTTTGCGGAACTATTGTTAATTTTGATAATTTCATAAGAAGTGCAGTTTAAGCTTCTTGTTTTCTCTCTCAGTCGAGCAAGGGGCATGATAATTCCTAAAGCCAGAGTTATGGGCCTTGCCTCAAGTGTGCGTATTGTTTCTAGCAATATGTAAACCATGTCTAAGCTGAATATCTCGAGCGTTTGTGAGTTACGGTCAAGGTTCATGTTTTGACCCCGACAACACTTTGGCTATCACAATACCTCAATAGTTATGCTTTGAACAAAAAACACATAAAATAAAAGGGCCTCGGGCAATAATTAGTTTTTCCCTTTCATGACGTCTGACATTGACAAACAATCCAATAAATAAGTTTGTACTATTGACGAAACCATACGTGTTTGTTACGAAGAAAGGAGTCTATGATGTCCAAGCTTTGGTAAAAGTCAAAGAAAACTTTATCCAAGCGTCCTTGTTCATTTCCACGTCGTTTTTCGAGTTTATCTACACAACGCCCAAGGTTATTTGCGTCCACTATAAACCGCTCTTCGTCCTGAAACAACATGTTACATGTACATTGCATATGAAGCAACACATTCTTGATAAAATTATTTTGACGTTTATATGCATTGAATTTGGCTTTGAAGGAAATACACGAACAACGTAATATAACCATATTGGGGTAGGTAATAAAAACAATCAGAGTAGTCACAGACTGCCATATCCCGCACCGAATAAAGTACAATATCTCCTTTTGCAGTAAAGTAATTGATTGAAGGGCAATATCATTAAGGATACAAAAGCTATGGGTCTGGTTCTATCTTAGTAACATCTATGTGGTTATCTGCTAGTGTGCATTTGCGGAAAATAATCATTTATTTAATTATTTCAATTAAGGTAAAAGAGCTTTAAAATATGTGTAGCAAAATAATACGGACATGACGAATAATTGAAGATATAAAAACATTTAAGAAAATAAAATAAAAAATAAAAACGAGAATATTCGTTGAATTGATATCCCCCGTCTGAAATGCAGATGGACTGATGAGGAGCTGGAATTCAATACGGCTGCAGAGAAATGGATACTTATGGACGTTGGTTATAAGATATGAGTTTGCTTGTATTTGTTTGATATAAATGAATATTGTATATAGTGTAGCTTTTAGATTTTACCTAGTATTCTAGTTTCGACCTCACGTAACCAAGATTTAAACTAATGTAAAAACTCATCAGGGCAAACATTCTGATTAAGTTTAAATTGACCAGAAATATTGCAAAAATGTAGCATCTTGAATGTTTACAAGGTTTATCTAATATAAAACAAAGTGGCCTTGTTTTTGACCCCATGTGACCTAGTTTAGAACAAGCTTTCAAATCTGATGCAGTTTCATGACGATTAGAGCGGATATTTTGCCTCTATTTGTTCACAAGATTTCTCTAAGAGATGACCTTATGACCTAGTTAGCCACCCTATATGACCCACTTTTAAAATCTAGTTAGATTACATGAAGGGGAACTTTCTGACTACAGCCTTAGTATAGTCTAGCCAATTAATACCAAAATTTGGTTCAGGAACATTTTTTATTTAGGATTTGACCAAATGACCGAGTATCTGACATGAAGTAATCTACTTTCTAAAAGTCAATGATAACATTGAAGAAAAAATCTAATTAAGATTCATAAAAATTGGACACTAGATATATTGCCTCTCGTATGTTACCAATAGTTTCTAAGATTTGATCTAGTGACCCAATTTTTGACCTCATGTGACCCAGTTCTACAAGCGGTTGAGAGGAAAGGAAAACATTCTTACAATAACATAGTGTAACCAATCCCTAGCAGAAGATGGTTTAGATGATATAGTTCCAAGCAAAACAGTCTAAGAATTGACCTAGTGAGTTATTTTTTTAATTACGGGTGAACAAGTTTATTTTTTTTCAAGAATTTATCAAACATTCTGATTACGTTTGATGCACATTGGACCAAATACAATGCCTCTTGTTTGTTCAAAAGACCTTTCTGAGATTTGAGTAATTCTAGTGATCTAAGTTTTGACCCCAACTGAGCCAGTTTTACAAGCGGTCGAGATTTGATGAAGGGGAACCTTCTGACCAAGTTTGAACATACTCTGAACATTCCGTACAAAGGTATTTCCGTACATAAAATATACGGTTCTGGTTCCAGTGCAATGCACTTTTAAATAAGATCTATCTGAATATGAAGTTTGAAGTGAACACCTCAACGACTTTTGGAGTGATGCTCCAGTCAAACATTAATTCTAAAATTCAACAAAGCGCAAACACAAAAACAATGTCGCAGCCAGAGTTATAGGTCATGTACACTGCACTTACCCTCAATATGATAAATTTGGTTTTGACGTTAGAATGCTATACATCAAAGGCTTCGAAGTTATGCTCCAGACAAAATAGACAAAAGTGTTAAGGGTTATAACTCAAAACATAATTACAGCCATATTTATGAGCATGTGCACTGCACTTCTATTTAATGTGATAAACTTGTATATGAGTTTAATACCTCATGAATTGTGGAGTCATGCTTCAGATATATATATATATATATATATATATATATATATATATATATCTGAAGCATGACTCGAGATTTGATGAAAAAAACCTTCTGACCAAGTTTGAACATACTCTGAACATTTATGAACATATATATATATGTGTGTGTGTGTGTGTATGTATATACGTATATGTCCCCTTAGCTTTTCGTCGGAGGAAATACAAACCATTGGGCGGTGCCAATCCTGAACAAAGGTTTGTGATTTTAACAAAGGTGGTATATTCTTCTAGCTTGAATAACATACCAAACAACTAGCCAATGAGAAAAGACATTGTTTTTACCTCTGACGGATTATGAGAGCAAAGATCTGGTGGCACAGAGCTCACTTCCTTAAAGATGTCTTCAACATCGTTTGGTGAAACAATGTCAGCCGCATCATAGTTTTGAAAGCCAATTTTCGAAACATTTCGAAGTTGTGCTATAAGTGGTATTCGAGCTTTCCAAGCTGAGGTAACCTGTTCAAGAGATTTAATCTCCTTCAAATGGTTTTCGGGTGTTCCAGTTTCTAATCCTATGCTAACAGCGGCAGCACAGGCGGTCATTTGATCCTCCTTTATAACGAGGTATTTTGTAGATTCATCATTGCCTGTAACAAAGATGATTTCTCAAGATTTCCTTTACAGTCAAATAAAGTAAAATCGCCATAAGCCACTTTGCAAAATCATCATTTATTGCAAAATATTCTAATTTGGGAAATACATGGTTTGACAAACGGCGAATACATATTATACGAAAATGTCATTATTCTGCCTTCCAATATGACAAAACTGGAAGATGGATCTATGAAAAGGCAGAAATTGTCATACAATGTGCTGATAGAAGTAATTGATTTTTGGTATGTTAGATCGACCGACCGACCGACCATAACCAGTGGGTGACTCCACTATTCAAATTCAAATTCACCATTTAAGTTCGTTGTCGGAGGTATAAATATGTAGGACAGGATTATGCTTCTTGCGCTCTCCACTCCACGCATTGTCATCTATGTGCATTTAAAGCTTTATTTCAATCGCTTCAGAATTTTCCAATATATGACTCGGGCAAGCACCAATCTTCGAAAAATAATTGGTAAAGGGGAGTAAACTAAAAAGTGTGCAGGACAAGATTATGGTTCTTGCGCACTACAACGTTCTCATCGCCATATATCTATATTACAAGTTTCATTTAAATCCCGTTGGTACTTTCCAAGATAGTGTCCGGTTTATCACCGATTAAGAAATATGGTTAAGGGGAGAAGTAATATGCATAATAAGAATATGGTTCGTGTGCACTTCAATTTTTCTCATTGTCATCTATCTATATACCAAGTTTCATTTCAATCCCTTCAGCAGTTTTAAAGTTATCCTCCGGATAAGAGTGTGACGGACGGACGGAAGCACTGACAGACTGAAGGACAACGTGGCGACGATATGTTCATCCCGTCGGGGTGCATAATACATTATCAAATATCAACATGTGATCAAAGTTTCATTATAAGCCCTCGATGGGTCATATGGAAAAGCACAAGATTTCTGCGAACATACATACGACTGATAACAAAGGGCATTCCTATATTTCCCTCCCTCTACCAGGTAAATCTCAGGCGAGCCATAACGTTTTATCAAAAAAACTTCAAAACTCACCTAATATTCTTCTAAGAAGGAATTCCCTCAACTGATTCACATTATCGAAATAATTCAGATGGGTTAATTCAATCTCTCCTACAACGCCTTTTGGTGTCTTTATCTTGACTTGAACGGGGACTAATGGGAATTGGTATCTGTAGGCCAGAATGGCGTCAATACTAGAAAGATTTTGTACTGAAACTGACGGGATCTCACGGTGTATCATCATATCAGTATGTTCAATATAACTTTCAATAAATGTCTGCAAGGAGTTCACTGTCAGAAAGTTTCCTATGAACAATGTGTCGGCAATGTCTTTACATCTCGTGCAATCTGTATGTTCGTACAATTCATGTTTGGTTCCCTCGCTTGCCGTGAGTGCTTTGATCAATGCACCAATATACGTGCTTTCTTTCTTTTTAATATTCACTGGTACGGCTGAAGTCATTGAAGTACTACTGTTGAACTGCACTACAGTCTTGCCCTTAAATGCACTTCTTATATCCGCATAACAATCAAAAAGGACAATTTTGTCAACAGTTGTTAACTTCTGTACTTCATTGCTCAATTCAACGTCTTTCATCAATTCATTTTCACTCAGTTTGAAGAGGCTAACATTGTCTTCAATAGCTGATCCTGTCACACTCTTAGGAAGGTCAATTGACTGGTTTCTGATTTTTGCATTTTTTTGTCTAGTCTGGAAACCATAGTTACCCGAGTACACCACTATCAGAGTTTTGAGGTTTTGTTTGTTGAGTTTTTCAAAGGCATTTTGAACTTTGCACCACATCTTGTTGTCTTCCTTGCCTGGTTCATCTGGAGTTACAACACTAACGTTTTCCTCCCTGTTGGTATTAAGATAAGCATGTTACAAGTCACAGTCGTGGACTTTGAGTTAATTGTCATACTGAAGATGTGCGTATATCTTTAAGTTAAGTTTTCAATTTATATGTTTTTGAGTTATTCGAATGATGTTTGAGTTATTGTCAAGATTTAGGAGTGTGCACTATGGTGAAGACTGCGACGCTAACGACACCAAGGCACTTAATTCTATAAGCAAGATAACTTAAAACCCACCTGATACACATGACTGGAACACTTCTACTTGTGATAACAGCTTTAAGTCTATACACATCGTTGATGAATACCTCTGCTAAAATTTCTCTCATGTCATTTCCTGCTATCAAAATCGCTCCCAAGTTTTCCCCTGGAATGCATGCAATAGAGGATAATTGTTAAATGAATCATAGTGCAAGAAATAAATAGTTCAACCACAGAAAAAAGGCTAGGTTTTACAGACTATGTAAATATATAGCAATATTAACAGTTTCTTGGTTAAATCTACGTGAAGCATATTCAAAGGACTCTACAATACTGAATTGAATACCGATTTCAAACCGGAGAACCGAATCAACAGTTAAAATGATAAAAAGTAGCTAAAATTAATGAGCTTAAAAGGGCAATACTAGAAGCTTACCAATTAATGGTTGAATGTTCTTTTTACAAGAGTGACACATAATTGGATTCATGAAGGAATTCCTCATGCAAGAAGCGCACATCCTGATAGGAGACCTACACGTTACGTCATGTTTAAGAAACTTGCTTTCATGCGCTGAAAAACCCCACAAACTATCAACCAAACCTCGTGCAACTTTGAAATCAATGGAAATGATAAACAGAATGTAAACACTTTTGCTTAAAAACTTACAAACTCTCCCAAAATTACAAACTTTTTTTAATTGTTTATATATTTTATAAAACCTCAATAATCTGTCTCTATGTAGTAGGTTCAGTCAAACCTGCAAATACCGGGGATCCCGGCTCGATGTGTTCTGTTTTTGAAACTTTTTTTGGTATCGTTTGTTATTAACAAATATACTTTTTTGTGAAAGTTTTATGAAATTGAGATGTTTAAATGAAATATTCAGTATTACATGATGCGCTGTGCTTCATTTTGCAATTGATGTGCATTTATTTAGTATGTGTTGTGTTGTTATGTTTTTTCGTTAAGTTATTAAAGACAGAAAAGGGCAATGAATATTCACTTACTGTTGCAAAAAGCATGACTATAGCATCACCCGTACTGATTTCAGGTTAAACTATTTAAATGATCATGATTATACTATGTATAAAGAATGTATTCCTAAATGATATTATGAACTTTCGATTATTGTCAGATAGTAAATCGAAATACTTTGTTCCATTCGATTCGATTATTGATAGAAAATGGAGTCCGATTTTCAAACATTTAGTCTAATTACATCAGACTTAGATTCTGTTTTACTTAATATCGAATCCCGCTGTTTTTAAATAATTGATATAGTGAACATCTAACGACAGAAAAAGGGGACGCAAAGCATGCAGTAATTAAGTGAGATGTCTATGACACCACGAAGACAAAGGAGGATTTCGATGGTATATGGTAAATAACAAGTAAACCACACAGGAAACAAACTCATTTTGTAGTAACCTCATAATATATGCCACCTGTACACCAAAACATGTTTGTAATAACACGAGTCATTTCTGAAATCGTGGTTTGTTTCAAAAGCAGTTATAGTATTATATATCTGAGTCACAAAATCACTTTTTTGGACTTTGAATATGTAACTAAATCTCTGCCCAAACGACGTTCAAGCATTTTTTTTCATTTTATTTGATCTAAAAAAAATACCATTCTCATTCATCAGAGGTTTGATAATGATAAATCTTTTGTACGCATAGCATCATCGCTCTGGTGTTCGAGAATGGAAATTACATCAATACCATATTTCTATCACAGGGAATATGTTTTGTGACATGGATTTTTCTTCTATGTCTAAATGACTTATTCAGACAACAATTATAAGCCCTGCTGAAAATCAAACTCTTTAATCAATATCCGAAATCATATATTACCCATCTTCTTTAAGCAGCAATATGCTTTACATTCAATGACGTTTCGCCCTCCATTTCGACGGCCATCCTTATTATTATTGAAAGACAAGCTATAAATATTTTAGTTTGTCAACAACTCTGAGTAAACGTAAAGACTTATCATTCAAATATTCGTAGACGTGTTTCAATCAAATTGATGATGCTATACTACTTTTATTTAATGACTGCAATTGCTTACTTTAAAACACACTCTTAATATTTCTTTCATTAATACATCGGTAGCTAAAACCTTTTCAGGTTTATATGTTCATAATGCATTCACCAATATGTTAAGATATATTTTTTGATTTCAACTGCAAATTTAAGTATGGGATATCTTTAATTAACAAATCATTTTGAAGCACACTCGTAGTAAAGGATTTTACGAAAGGAAAACAAATACTCACCAGCTTGATTCACTAGACACATTTCGCATTCCAACCCTGGACTTCTGGTCCAACTTCTCTCATCTACACCTCGCATTAGTGACTTTAAATTTAAAGACAATAAATTAGGCATACTTTGACAACAGCACTGATTTGGCTGTAAAAGAGATAGTGGTCAAAATACGAAATATAGCCATTTACATACAATACAATACAATACAATACGGGTTTATTTGCAATTAAAGGCCACCGACCCAAAATACACAGGTTCCATATATATACAATTTAAATGTAGATTAGAAGAGATTAATCAACAACATATTGTCAATGACACGTATACTTATCTTTACAAACGTCAATAAACAACATGTATATAGAGAAATGTTATTGCTTTTAAATATATATTGTCTAAACATATTCAATTTCCATTTCGTAACATATATTAAATAATGTTTAAAATACATTACAAGACGTACATACAAAACTAACCGAGTCTTTTACCCTCATTAAAGATTTGCCTCAACATGTTTGCTTTATGTAGAAACTTTGTTAATGAAAATAGTTGTCTCTCTCTAACCTCAGACATTAAATGTAATAAAATGTATTAACATCAAAGCAATTATACAACATTGACCAATATATGTTTTTAAAATGATGTTAGATGTTTGCATGGTTTGAATGAAATTTTGTATTTTTTCTAGATTGTTAAATGTGTGTATGCTGTCTTGAATGTATTTTGTTTTGTACTCTGGCTTAAAAATAAAATGATTTAATCTGTATTATGTTTGTATTGTGTCTTGAATATAAAATGTTTGTATTCTGTCTTGAACTTTAAATGTTTGTATTTTGTCTTGAATACAAAATGTTTAAATGTAAAATGTTTGTCTACTGTCTTGGATGATATTGTTTGTATTCTGTCTAGAATATGAAATGTTTGTATTTTGTCTTAAATGTAAGATGTTTGTAGACTGTCAAGAATATGAAATGTTTGTATTCTGTCTGGAATGTAAAATGTATGTATATTGTGTCTTGGATGTAAATTGTTTGTATATTGTCTCGAATTTAAAATAATTGTACTTCGTCTTGAATGTTAAATGTTTGTATACTGTTTTGAATGTGAAATGTATGTATGCTGTCTAGAAATATATAATGTAAATTTACTTTATTGAATGTTAAATGTATGTTAACTATCATAAATTTAAAATGCTTGTATTGCGAACATAATATGCCTGTATGCTGTCTTGAATGTAAAATGCTTTTATAATGTTTTGAATATAGAATATCTTTATACCGTCTTCAATGTAAAATATGTGTATTCTAAAAGTAAATTACGTGTATAATTGTTTGAATGTAAAATGTTTGTATGGTGTTTTGAGTGTGTTAGTGTGCGTTCCAGAATGTAAACTGTCTTAAAAATTAAATGTTTGTATTATATCAATTACATGAATTCATATAATCTAAAAAGCTGAATCTTTTTCTTACATCCAGCTCCTTTAGCATATCAGAAATCTGGAATGTTTTTGCTGCTGCATGCTGTATCAGGCTTTCCACACATCGTTGGGCTAAATCGAGGAGGGGCGTCCAAACATGTCTTTTCCAGATTGTTGTCTAAAAAAACACAAAAATCAATAAACTATTTGGGAACTGTCTCTGATATATATCATGCATTTCGTAGCAAAAAAATTGGATAATTCCTAAAACAGACAAATAAACTAGAACCATCATGGTTTGTCATTATGGCTCGGAATTATAGTATATTTTACATGGGGAGCAATTTGAAGACATGTTATAAATCAACCAGGGTCAAAAAAACATATGTCTTCCCCCTCCCTATTACGCCAACTGTACAATAACTTCACAATTATTACGACTTACAGGCATCAGTAAGAACAAAATCTTTATGTAAAATATATGTTACCAAATCAAACAGCCAAAACTCAATAAAAAGATTTACTAGAACGATGATCGGGTATTGTCGAAAGTCGATTATTTGTGTCCGAGGTCGGCGATAATCGATTTCATTATTCCATAATCGATTATCGCTAATGTACGACAAAGGGAAGTAACCGTGTTGTGTATGTACTGATTTTCTTTAAAACGGGAAACAGTACGGACTTACACGGGGTTATACGGCAATTAGAAATCAGGGGAGCTAACTCTCGCAACATCCGTTTCAAAATGTCAGCTCCCATGGACGAACGTGTCTTTTTAAAGTAAAAAATCATCTTCATTGTAATATCAAATATAAATTTGTTTATCAAGTAAAAATGATTATTTGTTCAGTATTTCCCCATGTAATATCTTGCTAGAAAAATATTAAATTCATTTCAACATGATGGCATGATAATTGATAAGTAAAAGATTGGAACTTTTTTTAAAATGCTGCATGAAAACACATTTTGTACTACATTTTTGTTCAAAATTATGTAATATCTGTTTTAAAGTGATGAAAATGCTGATAATTATGTAAATAATTCATCAGTTTATGGTTGATCTTTTTAATAAATATAAAACTACTGTCTGGTATATACTTGTAGTGTGGAATAATCAAGTTTTTATTCTCAATTATTTTAGAATTAAGTTATCTCCCAAAAACATTTTACTAAATTATCAATTGTAACCTGTAATGTATAACAAAACAGCATATAAAACATAACTGATTGTAATATGTTTATTCATTTAAAGACATGTATGTACAAACCAACAGTTTTGGATATATTTGTAATATATTCACTTTCGATTATATAATCAATGATTGATTGAAATTGCTCGTCCGATTATTTTCGATGATCGATAATGACTTTGGTCCGATTTTCAATCCCTACTAGCTTTACATGACGATGCCATGCCCAACTGTATTTGTTAGCAATTACTGATGTAAATTGTCAATGATGTTTGGCAAGTGGTTCTGAGAAATAACATGGCAGAAGCAAACAACACAGGGAGAAAAAAAGATGGCGAAATCGAAGTGAATGTTAAACAAATTCTTGAAATATGATTCAGATATATTAATGAAAATAATCAAAACAAGCCAAATTAAGAACTGTCTCAACTCCTTCTTCGACAATGGATTATAATTAAAAATATTACTGCACCAGGGTTATGGTTGTGATACACTGTACTCCTTCTAAGGGAGATTTATATGTATATGAAGATTGAAGTAAATACCTCAAAGACTTTTCAAGTTATGCACCGGACAAAAAATAAGTATAAAAATTAACAAAGAATAAACAAATTTAATGGAAGCCCCAATACAGGAGCCAGTCGGCCATCTTGAATGCAATCTTGGGGAAAATCCTGTCAAACACAGCATCTCTCCATAAGAAATTCTTTCTGTCAAAAAGATGCAGGATAAACTGAAGAAATAGTTTGCTCCACAAACCAGTTAGCCTTTCTAAATGTGATTTTATTTTATTTTTGCAACGCACATAAACTGATTATGTTGGTTCACTTTGCGATGGCAGAAATAATTAAATGTGATCACATTTTAAATGTGATCACATTCTAAATAATTAGTTCTCAAACGAATCTCTGAATCCTCTATGTGTAAACAATCAAAGGGCTATAACTGAAAGAGTACCGCGTGAGAGCATACTGATGTAAATACTCAAATAGGCTTGGAACTTTTCATTACTGTGATGTTTTATCTACTCCCTCCAGCAGATTTGGAGCTTTCGCGCAGGCACACAGCAAATCAGACAGACACACGGCCATCACAACATAACATCGAAATAAATATCGGCCATAGTGTAAAATGTTGCTTTCTTCTCATAAACCTTTTTTCCGAAAAAAAAATTAGATTTGTATTGAATTAATTACAAATGTTTTATTGTCAGTGAACTATTCATGAATTGTGCTAAGATTTGATTATTTATAAAATTCATGGTCTAAAAATTGAAAGTGCTTGCATTCTATGAATGGAGTGGGTGCAGCCATTATGCAAGATGGTCGACCCATAGCTTATGCATCTAAGACATTGACGCAAACGGAACGCAATTATGCAAACATTGAGCGTGAAACGCTAGCCATTGTGTTTGCATGTCAGCGTTTTCACCAATACATATATGGTAAACATGTAATTGTACACTCTGACCATAAGCCATTGTCTGCAATCATGAAAAAGCCTTTGCATGCAGCACCACCGCGTTTGCAGAGAATGATGCTAAGTTTGCAAAAGTATGACCTTGACGTAAGACATGTGAGTGGGAAAAACGTTCCCATCAGTGATCTCTTGTCACGGAAACCTATGTCAGATAGTTCCGAAATAGAAAGTCTTGACCTTCATGTTCATACCGTGCTTTCAAGCATAACATATACTGACCGCAGTATTGAAAATGTGAGAAAGGAAACAAAGACCGACCTACAAATGCAGGCATTGAAACGGACTATTATTCAAGGATGGCCAGATTCTAGATCTGATTGCCCAGAACTGGTGCATGATTATTTCAATCACAGGGACGAATTATCAGTTGCCGATGACTTAATTTTCAGAGGTCAAACCTTGATCATTCCCAAGTCACTCAGACAGCACATGATTGAGCAAGTACATTTAGGTCATATGGGCACTGACAAAAGCCTACAGAGAGCCAAGGACGTGATGTTTTGGCCAGGCATGAGCAAACAAATAATTGACTTCGTTCTGAACTGTAAAATTTGTTTGTCACGCAGAAATTCAAATAAAAAAGAGCCCATGACAACCCACGACATCCCAAAAGGACCGTGGCAAGAAGTTGCCACTGATTTGTTCCACTTTGATGGAAATGAGTACTTACTTGTCGTTGATTATTATAGCAGATATTTTGAAATAGACAAGCTGCTTGACACAAAATCATCGACTATTGTCAGAAAACTCAAATCACGTTTCAGTACACACGGAATACCAATGCGTATTTTCAGTGACAATGGACCTCAGTATACATCTGAGACTTTCAAGACATTTGTCGATGCGTGACACATTGAACATGTCACATCAAGTCCACGACATCCAAGTTCTAACGGACTTGCAGAACGTACTGTACAGACTGTCAAACGACTGCTAGTAAAGGCCAAAGACAGTGGTCATGACCCATATCTAGCATTGTTAGAATATAGGAATACACCCATGTCAGATTGTAAGCAATCACCTGTGCAATTGCTTATGAGCAGAAGAACAAGATCTGTTTTACCTACAACAATATCTCAGCTGTTACCTAAAACGGTAAACTCTAAATCGGTAAGGTCAGCCATCCAAACATCCAAAAGAAAGCAAAAAATAGTATATGACAAAAACGCAAAACCACTTTCAAGGTTGCAGGTTAATGACTTAGTACGATTTCAAGTTGGAAAGATTTGGAAACCCGCTAAAGTAATTAGGATACACAATGACAACTCTTATGTAATCCTAACCCCTGATGGAAGTAGTTTCAGGAGAAATCGCCGATTCCTGTTGAAGAGTAATGAGCGATTAACAGCGATAAATGATTTCACACCCAATGTATTGGCCAGAGATCAGTCAAGTACTGATAATGAAATCAACCCACAGGTACCCAGCTGTGCAAACTCTCAGCAGTCTAATTACCCTGCAGAGATTCCCCAAAACTCCCCTGCCCCTTATCAGACACGATCTGGTAGAATAGTGCAATCAAGTCAAAGATAAAATCACGATGATTGGGTTAAATGAACTGTTATAATTATAAATTAATTAATGCATGAATATACTGTGAATAATATTTTCTATCATATTACATAGATTGTGCAAGATTCAAAATGACTATTACATCGATTCATTTAATAATTAATGTGTAACAATGATCTCTTTTATTTACATGTTTGGAATATTATTAACTATAATATTTACTTTTTCTTTTTAACAAAACAAGAGAGATGTTGCAGATTTTAGAAACAGACTATACTTTATATCTTTATCTCTTTGCATGCTGAGTATTCATGGTCAGTCTGTTGGTGTACATTGCGTAGTGAAGTTCATAATAAATAGTTAGAGAACACTTGTGTTTCTTATTTATTAAATCACATTAGTGAACATTGAACATACGTATACACTACAACAAGGAAAACAAAACAATGTGTATATAAATGGCTTTACCTGAATTTTGTCCTGCAACCTAAGTGATGACATAGTCTGAAGGGTGCAACACATTTCAACTGGACTTATTCCAGTAAGTAGTTCGCTTATCACTGAAATACAATCATATTTAATTATACTATAGGCATCTGTGGAAGCCAGTAACGAGGTTTGCTCAGTAAAACAGTGTGTCCTTTTCAATTCGGACCAAAATATCCCGATTGCTTTCCTTTTGCACTGAGATACCCAAAAATAGATTTCGTGAAATTGTCATCGTTTTACATATGTCTTTGTGTGGTGACCACAAACTAAACTCGCATGCAACCTGGCAAAAAATTGACCCCGAGAAAGTAGTTCCCTTACCTCTGCGCTAACTGGAAAACACATTTACAAATAACCCTACTTGAAACACCTTGCGAGAACCCTCATTATATTCGATGATATTGCAGTATAATATACATGTGCTGACTGATGATAAGTCTTACATTCCGTTTTATGGACTTTCAAAAGTGAAATTTACTGAGACAAATGTGTTTATCGGCTTACAAAATATCGCTTTCGCTAATGAATATTCCATGCAATGTTTTGCCCTGAAAAGTCAAGCTGATTGAAAAGTAAGTGTTAACTAAGCATATAATAAAACAATATTGCAAAAAGTATCATACCAACTCCAAAGTAGTGGTAGTCATGGAATTTGGTCAAACCCTTGCATGTTGTTGTTGGAAAGTAGCCAACAGTTCCAGCAAGTGGAGATGAAGTGACAAAACGTTGAGAATCAGGTTCCTTCATCTCTCTTTCTAATCCGAAATTGATCAATCTTGCATTGTTGTTCATATCCAGCACAATGTTCGAGGACTTTATGTTCATATGCAAGACACCATGCCTGTAAAAAACAAAACAACATCTAGTAAGTATCAAAACAGCGCCACAAGACTAAAGCATTTTGAAAGACTGGGATGAGTAAAATGATGGGGCATTATTGCATAAATTTATTTGAAATTACTTTTTATTTCCATCTCCTATTTGTACATATCTTTTTGTAGTGGTTGCTTTCGTTATTTGGAAACCAGGGTACCACGCGCCATTGCCAATGCTTGTCTGATCTGTTGACTAAGGGGTACACCTCAACAAATACTTCAGCCGTATTTATGGCATTTTGGACAAACATACACGTTACAAGCTATTACCTTCGACTTAATTATTTTTTTGTTTCTTGGAACTATCACCAAAAAAGAGAGGAAAACTCGAACTTCAAGTTAAAAGTTGTGATGCTTTAACGCTTAAAATCAGTCTGATAACAATATTTTCATTTGATCATCCGTATTCATTATTGCCTGATTGCGTTTGATATTATAAAGAACATTCTGACATTAATGTAATTGGACACAATCAAAACATAAAACAATCACTGTTACATGAACGTAACACATCCCCGGAAATACCTGGCTGAACGTATTGTCATTGTAAGTCGGGTCTATATGGACAGATAGCTTCAGTATGAGACATTTTAACGACGCCTATCCTATGCAGATTAGAAACATTGAGGATAAGCAAAGGGCAATGACTAGAACATATCGTTGCCAGAAGTTAATGCAATTGCACTGCACATCTCCTCCATATGAACTCTCTGTATATGAAGTTTGAAGTCAACACCTCAATGACCTTAATGAAATTAAACATATGACAATTATGCCAAAAACAAACAAACGCAAAGTTATTGTTTCTGTGCACTGAACTCCGCCTCAACAACATATATCTGTGTATGAAGTTTGAAGGGCGATACCTAAAATACTTTTATAGTTATTCTCCGGACACAAACGAAAGAGCGAAACATTACAAAGGGCAGTAACTAAAAAAATGTAACAGTCTAAGTAACTGCTCGTAATATTGAAGTCAACTACTCTTTGGAGTTGTGAAGTTATGTTCAGAAAATATATAGGTAAAAAAAAATGACCCAAAAGGCAATAACAGCCAGAGTTATGGTTCTTGTACACATAACTTCTCCTTAATACTAATTATCTATATATGAATTTTTGATTCAATATCTTAAAAGCTTTTATGCTTATGTATGCATCCTCCTGGCCTCATTGAATTAGTTAAATGTATACTATGAAGTTAAGAATATTACCGTTGCAATTGATACAGAAATACAGATAGATATTACAGGTCGGTAAAAGTAGTATGTTATAAGTTAATAATAATGCAACAATGGTCAATTCATTGCACTTTTCGAGAAAAGCAATTTAGAAATTACTCAACGTAAAGCAAAAAAATAAATAAATACCTGTTTTGTAAAATGACGATGACTGTGGTCAATCTGGTGACCTTGACTTTTACTATGTTGATTAAAAAATCAAGAGGGGTGTACTACAGGGGACATCTGCAGGAAATGACCAACCTCCCTACCAAATGTGTGGACCGTATGTCGACGCATACTCTAGTTATCAATTGGAAAATAATTGTTCAGGGTCACCAAGACCTTCCAACTTTGGCCTACTGATCTCAAAACCAATATGGGTCGTCTGCTAGGCACGACCAACCTCCCTTCCAAGTTTGAGAACTTTTTCTAAATGTTTCGTCTACCGACGAAGCAATTTAAAAGTGCAAAATTATTATTTTGCATTTCCCTTCTCAGGTTGATGTATCATTTTTTTTATAAATCTGATTTACACAAATTAAGTAAATAAATCGCTTTAAATGCACTTTTGTTTGTGGATATGGTTAAGTGTTTGCACGACGACAACATAATCTCTGCCATCGAAGACATCAAGGCTATGATAATACTATATACATTTCCTAAGAAAAAAACTTACCTGAAGTCCCCCACAGGGGTATGTAAGTAACATATTGCAGAAGCCACTTGGTTGATTATTTTTAATCTCGTCCTTTGCGACATTCTAACACGGGATGTTTCCTTTCTTAATAAGGCATTTGTGTCTTCTGCAATAGCCGTCATGAGATCTCCTCCCTCGAAATATGGTGACACAAAATAGAAGAATCTGTTAAAATTAAGATCAAAAGGACTGTTTATTACATTTTGGTAAATATATAAAGAAATCTTTAACCATTTTATAAGATATTAACTAAAAAGGTGTATGAGCTAATATCTAATTCCGGCAGATTGTGTCTTAAACGTCTTTTAAAAAAGTGTAAGAAATTTCCTTGAAATAACGTTTGTGTCCGTTTGCAAATTCGAACTTAATAAGGGAAAACCATCAACAATTCATAAATTCCTATATACCATTAAGAGAAATGTTTGACATTTTCGGAAAGTATTAGGCTTATTTTTAAATTTTGTATCAACTAGCCAGACGAAAGCAGTATTGATAGTTACGGATTCTCAGTGCATATACTTATGTGAAAAACTAGCATGCCTTGATAAGGTAACTCGTTATGCAGATTATAAAACACGTGATGAAGAAGGTTTATTCAGCTATATTTTAAAAGTAGCAAAAACGATTAAAGTAACATTTTCAAAAGCAAATGTGGGACTGTCGAAGTGTTTTGTCTTCAAAGTATTACATTCATAATGTTGGGCTGGGGTAATTTATCTGTGTAATAACTGACTAGAATTGTTATATGTTGCTAAAAAACAGAATGTTCTTAAAACTGTTGTTATTTTAAGAGAAACAAATTGTATTTGTTATATTGTGACGTCGCTTTTACCAATATTGGGTTGATTTTTTTCGAAAATGACATGCACTTACAATTTACATTTACCTTGCCATAAGGTTGTGTCCTTGCTGTTCTTATCTTAACGTAGGTGATGAAACATATTTTTAAAGGAAGTTTCTAAAGCAATCCCCGAAGAAAGAAATGTTTTAATACATATGAATATGTACACCTCAACTTGCGTTCCTTAAATAAACTGCCTCACGGCAATTGCGTTTTTCAATCGATGAACGCAACATCTTCGGATATGTTCGGATTGCAATTCATCGCTTAACAATATACATGAACACTATTGGTTATTGTTTGTATTATTTCAGCAGGTCCCGTAAAATATAAATCAGCATTTTAGAAAGTGTTAATTTATTATATTTTAAACGCAGTGTTGCCAAAAGTGTTTTAATTTTACGTTTAAAAGTGATTTCAAGTGGTTAATCTTTTCCCGCGTTATTATGACGTCATTTGAAAATTCGGACTCCACACACTTTGACCAGCCCAATTGCGTTCATACCCCGATAATGACACCAACCCCGCAATTCATCCCTAAAATAAAGCTATCCAAATGTTATTGATATAAAACCATATACAACTGTGGACATATTTGATTTGTTATATCATTTAAGTTTCATTAAATAGTACTCATAAATGCATACGGCTTTTCACTCACAATAACACTTTTATGAGAATTTCAGGATCTAAAAGTATTTTATATGAAAGTGATGGATACGCAATTGACCTCCAGGCTGAAAACTACCGGTTACTCGATCGCTGAGATAACCATTTATCATGCGAGGGTGTAGAAATACCTTAGACAAAATTACTGCAACTTCTTGAATTGTTATGTCTTCATCCATAGGTTTAGGAGGCATTTTGATGTTTATTTGGCATTATTTAATCATAACATATGCTTGACGTTATAATTCTTATTAGCATTCTATTATTAAGCACAATATGCCAATATTAAGCATTCAATAGGAATATCATCATAATAGTCGGATGGCCACTATATGTTCCATACATTTTAACGACGATATTTTCAAACAAAATTTATGGCATTGTTAATTTAGTAGTTTTACATATATCGAAAGCATACACCAAAGAAAGGACTCCAGAAGTATTTGCCTTAGACATAACGCTTTATATGAAAACACACTCAAAATGATCACTTATGTACATGTTCGGCAATGTTTTTCATTGATTTGTATATTCTCACGGTGTTGTGTATCCGTGTACGTTTCGGAGAAACTATATAAACATTTGTTCGGACAACATTCTTCGCAGTATGCAGCACATGAATTTGGCATTCTAATAGCAAGATTTGAATTTTGTGCTTACATATATCATAAACTAAATTTGTTCAATATTGGTCAAATGAGTGCATTTGAATCTTTATCAACATTTGAACATCAAGACCCTGAAGGGCAAGAATTTAAATCAATGGCAAACCTGAGACAGATTAAACTAGTTTGGGGTGTAATGTGTTTGTAGGACTAATCAAAATAGTTTTTCATAAAGAAAACAAGGACGATACGTATTATGAAAAGAAGATAATTCTCCTAATATTCCTAAACTTTCTGTGGTACATTTTCTGTCAAGATACAAACATTTTTTGCTGTATAAGTAGAGGTCATTTCTGATAGATTTTCAAGTCGAACAACGTCATTTTTTTATTCTGGTCGTCTTATGAATTCCCTCAAAAAAGTGAGTTCGTGCAAAACTCTGGTTGCCATTGCAGCCGAAATAGAAAACAAAAGAATTTCACGGAAATGATCCTTAGGAAAAAAATCACAGTTTTTGAAAGTATGACAACGGATGTTGAAAACAGACACACATACAACACATAACACAAACACACACAGATACCCAAAACAATGAGCGGGGCAAAATGACGCAGCGATACAAATCATGTGCAATTCTATCGAAATGAATATTTTGAAGGTCGTTTCCGTGATGAATTTTTTTTCCGTAGCCCTTTCCGTTAAGGATGTATATAAAACTCCATTTAATCAGTTAAACAATAATCAACGTAAACAGAAAATACGAAAAAAAAATATTTGTTATTATTATGAAATTATTGAATGAAATACATGTGCAATTTAATAAAAATGTGCATTTTGCAGATCCTTTCGGTAAGCATTCGTCCTTTCCGCGGAGAGTTGTTTTTCACTCTAACTAGTCATACCGTGGGATAACTAGTCACAATGGTTAAATTGTTCATAATTTTCCAGCATTAAAGTCTTTATTAAGTTAAAATTTATGAGTGATTTGATTTGTTTCGCATTTCCCGAATTACCAACCAATTAAATGCTTGTTTCATCACTAACTGTAAGCGAATGTGCATATATTAAGGGAAATGAAGAATTATATTTAAAAATGAATCGATAGCCTTGCGACATTTTATAAAGACAGTTAGACACACAACATTTGAGATCAAGATATAAATATCGAATTCATTAGAAAACATATGTCTGGCGCAAAAATGTACGTGGACAGAGCTACGCCAATTAATATTTTTGTACGTTATGATTAATTTCCAGAAAAAGGACAGAACTGCAAAGATCGTACCCATGTGTCCTAGACTGATCTTCGTGCAACGCATCATGAAAAGCAATTAATGGAACTATCCCGTAGTGAAGAATCCTTGATGCAAGTCTTGCCTGCGAAACAAACAACAACAACAAAAACACTATCAATATAATGAATGCTATTGTTGTATATTAAAAGTACACCATAATATATATATATATATATATAAATAAAGCTACCTGTACACAGATGCAAATATGGACAAAAATTGCTCTTAATTTTGCTGTAGGCCTTACAATAACACATACATATACTGATATATAATGTATTCTATGCCACTCTTAGTTTTCGTTATTTTAACCATGATTGAGGGGCACCAATGGAAATAATTACTGGTTCAGAAACGTTTAAATATTTGCGATAACCGAACACTCAATACGCAAATCAATCTTCCCGTTGCGGTAGCACTTATTACGTGTCTTGTTGACGATCGTATTGACATTCAACAAATACATTGACAAAAATACATTTAATAATCTTGCAATGTGATGTGACACAAGTGACACGTTGCAAATCGGATTCCAATATAGATCCAGGAAATTTGTTTCTGGGGTTATATTGATCACGTTAATTTAACGTAAAGATTGGCAGATACATCATTCATAATCATTAAGGTGATTAACCACCTCATGATTCAAATTGTGCCTAAAGAAATCGAGTCTTACATTTGTTATTGATCTCATTGTATCAAGATCATCTCTATCGATGTGCAGTTTCTTTATAACCATCTTTATGTTGAAACCGGGAATCTTGTTCGATGCTGAAATAAATTGAAAAATCTTCATAATGGCTGAAGACTCAATAATAGCTCATTCATAAAGGAACAAACCCAACGTACTTGCAAATACTTGAGCACCATCTCTTGCTGCTAACGTTCGTTTGCCGTTCAATATGTCTTCTATTTGTGATTCATTGAGACTAATAAGACGGCCGTCAAGCAAATCTCGTCGAAATGCATTCACATAATTACTGCCATGTCCTGTTAACGCTGAATGTAGTGGTGGCATAGCTAAGTCTAGCTCTTTTGGTGATTGCATAGCTTGAGTTGCTCCAAAACGCGGCTCATTTGTTCCTGGCATAACTCCAGTGCCTCCGACGTTTGACTCATTCCGTGGTAGCCTAGCAGTAGACTCTCTAAAACGCTGCATCACCATAACCAAATCTTTGCTTAGTCCTTCAAATGACGAAATTAAATCACTCAGTGGTGGCATATCTGTAGTGTCTCCAAAACGCGTCTCTTTCTGTAATCGCATAACGAAATTTTCTTCGGAAAGTCCACTTTCAACTCTTTGAGCATGTATCTCATTGTGTGCCCTTGTGCTTGAAGCACCAATAAATAAATAAATTAATATCTACTACACCTGTATTAAAGTGATATGTATAATTATTTTATACTTAATACATTTAATGTAAATTATTTAACATGGATACTTTTTGAGAATGTCAACGCTAGAAGGATGATGGCTTTTGCATCTTAATCTTAAGGAAAAAGTATTATAAGAGATAATATTGCCAACATATATAAATGTAATTTAGTTTCTCACTTTTGTGCCTCAGCTTCCTTGGGTGGAGGTTCAGGATGATTTAACACTTCTGTAAGTTCTTCAATAATGTATAAACAATGAAATAACATTGTATTTTATCACGAGAGCAGCGCCAAAGGTTGCCAAAGCTATTATATACTAGGGGAATGTTTTGAGAAACATTTCTGGGAAGAGCTATGGGACTTAAATACTTGCGTATTGTAAAAGTGAAAATGATGGCCAATTGTGATATAAAGTATATTATATCTTTATTGAGCAATAGTTAACGTTTAACGTTTTGAACAACATTGACGACGACAACAGGCCTGCCCGTACGAAATTTTTCCAGGCGTACTTTGAATAATAAAACTTTTAGTGTTTGAGGCGGAACCCGGCCCCGGCCGGGTTCTTGGGGCGAAATATATAAATAAGGTGGGACGGAATTCAAATTCCGGGCGGAATTTTAGGCTACGGGCGGATTTTTATATTAAGCTTGAATTTTAGTTACGGGCGGAATTTCAGATTACGGGCGGAATTTCAGAAGAAGACGGAAATTTAGTTACGGGCGGACGTTTAGTTTACGTGCGGATTTTCATACAGATGTCACATGCAGTTAAATTGATTTTAATTTTATGTGCGCAATGATTTATACGCGAAAAAATATTCAAAAAATGGAATTAAAAAGACAATGTGAATAACCATACTAAAGCTTGCTCAATTTATTCTACATTTCAAATATAAATACCAAGTATAATAAAAGTTACACTATATAATCATATTGGGTATAAAATATAATTCCAGTCACTAGAACACTTCACAGTAGAATGAGCACTTCCCTATTTTTCATCAATCTATTATGTGTCAACTGTTATCGCGCATACGTGTTCATTTTAGTGGTGGCCCGATTTAATTCTACTTTAGGGAGCGTCATGGCAGCATTTTCCGTCATAGCACATTCTCTGAAAACAAGACATATTTTTGTTATTCAACGGACTCCAGAAACTTTCTTATAATAAGGAAACCGAAAGTATTTAAAAAAGAAAAAGAAAACACCGTTATAAAAGGCAGTTATGAGAAGAGTGCTGTAATGCTGAACTCTGTGTATGGTTAACTAAGTCTTAGGTAGATTATTTTGCACAATGACTTGTCTTAGGGTAACCATGAGTCTTGACTTCTGTCTAATGCTTATATTTTAGGCATTTATACCTAAAATGGTATTTATTAAACTACATGTACTTGTAAAACAGTATCTACCAAGTATTGCCAGTTGTCTATGATATTCTTTGTTTCCTCTCCTGAGCGCGGCTGACCAATACCTGTCTCCTATGAAGTTCGCTAGTTTAATAATAGTGAACACTTGGTCAAGGAGGTCGTACATCACGTAGTTTCTTTTTTGTCCCTTTTCGGAGAGCATTGGTGCATATTTCGTTCTATAAACCACACTGTGAGGTAATAGCCTCACCTGAAAATAAGTTGAAGCCTTGGAGTGTTTGCTTATACTGTATATTGTTAACACAGTTTTAATGGTATCCTTTTATTGAAAATGTATATTTCAAATTTATTTGATATTATTGTATTATTGTATAATTTACACTCCTGAATTGATACATGATGTATGGATAACCCTGTAAGACATGCTGTCAACAATTACAGAAATGAAGTCACATGTAACATGCTGCAATACAAGGCTGACTGAATCGTTTTTCAAATAAATGCTTTTTGAAGTAAGTTTTGTGAAGATTTTTTACTTAGTCACAAATTCTGGGCTTGAGCATTTATATGCCATTATAATATCATAACTGTATGCTTAAACAAACAGGTATACAAAATTTTGGAGTGTTTCTTGCAGCACACACATTTAAATAGTTAAGCGTTTAATGTGGGGTTCATTATTTTCTGATAAATATTGTTTATAAAACATTTTGTTAGTAACTGAAATTTCATGGATGGACTCATTAAGGTAACACCGACTCATGTAACAACCGTTTGATTAACATTCTGTTATTTGCATGACAATAAAAGTTAAGAACATGCTTATGTTTCGGGAAGCCAGAAGACGTGATGACAGAAGGTCAAACAATATTAAAATATTCTTACCACATCAGAGTTGCCTGGGGTTACAGGAGTGGAGATGGTTGACATGAGTTTTCTTGAGAAGTTGACCTAGGTTGCTCCGATAACTGTAAAAAATAGTTTGATTAATTGCAACAATTACCTTATAGCAGTTAAGCGATGATTTACCTTTAGTTGTTTACACAATCCATATTATTTTAATATAACTGTGTTCTTATTTCTACCCTTAACTTTATATAATATATATGGTACATGTACACTATTTGGGCACTTTAGAGGTTCGGTCGAGAAAGCCATTTAATACCTTTGCCAAATCTGTTGGTGGAGATGCAGTCAAATTCTGTGAAAGTGGCTGCTGAAATATCAAGAATATCACATGTATATACAGTTGTTTTTATTTCATAAATTTATTAGTTTGAATATTTTTTTTAAAATTACTACCAAAACCCTGAATTCAGCATAATGTAGAACTTTATTACCATTTCGTTGATTTAACGAACATATTAAAATGAAGATAGTCGGCAGTGTACTGCAAGTTTCATTCTGATAACATCGACAGCAATTGTAACTTCTCGGAAACGTTCGTGGAAACCCGAGGTTAAATGCTGATAGTTTTTTCCTTGCACATATAAATTCCTTTGTGGAGTTTAATGAATACGATTTATGACAGAAGGAAAGGATAGACTAATGTTTTTCGGTTGAAATATGTAACAAGGCAGAATATAAGGTAGACTGGTCGTAAGAAACATGATATTGATAACCAACAAAATATTTTGTAAAACATAAAGCATTCTTAATCGCACAGAACTATTACTCGATGCAAATCAAACAAAATAGTTGTAAAAGTGAGAACAGAAAAACAATTTCAGAACCTGAGTCCTGGTAAAACGAGTAATAGAAAAGTTACCTCCATCTTTCATGACCACGTACTTCTTCGAATTATTGTTGCTGATTATCCACCAGTCTTACACAGCATATCTGCATTTTATTTCATGATTCAAAATTAAAGAATTTAAAAGAAGTCCACGTCATTTACATCAATCACGGCTATTAAAGTTCCATCTTTTGGAAAATACACACAACACATACAGTTTTAACTATAACGTTAGTCACGCACGTTCAAATGTTTTCTTAATTAAAAAAAATATATTTATCCGTTGTTAATGACGGATCGAAAGCGCGGTACATGTATATCTATCAGTAATGGTTTCCGTGTGGGCATCTTGAGAAACTTATCAGTGAGTCAAATAATGTAGCACAGTATTTTACACGATGGCCTCAAATCGAGTGGAAGTTAATTATTTATAGCCGACTGGGCCGAGGTTAGCTCAATTGCTATAAGTGATTTATGTTGTAATATCTCAACAAGTGTCATAAGTAACATTTTAAGTGGACTTTAAAGTTCATAAAATAAGTGTAAATTTATATCATTGGTTCATGTTTTTTTTCTTCCAATAATTTTTACGCCCAGAATCAACAAAAAACATGAATTGATATCGGACGGAATGATTATTCCGTGTCCGAATAATTATTCCGTCCATACTCCAGGCGGATTTCACTGATTCCGCCTCGATTCCGCCCGGAATCCGCCCCTTTATTTCGTACGGGTAATTTCATCAATCGAAAAACAAACAAACTAATAAAGACCATTGCATGAATTCAGTTCTATTCATAAGTATATTGACAGCCCCGACAATATTATAAATGGAGTATACACTTTACCAATGTCAATTCCCAGTTTTCCTTTAATTTCTTCCAAGTCAATGGTAACATTAGGGCATTTTTTTATTTCAGAAAGAAGAGCCCTAAAGGTGGCATTATGTGCTTTCTCCTGTTTCCAATGTTGCAGCATACTGCGAATCTGGTCTAAACTTTTTAAATTGTCAAGTATTATTCGCTCAACGGCAGGTTTTTTAACGCCCAACATGGTGGCCAACAATTGCCATCCAGACCCGATGGTTTGAGCAATGGTGACTAACTCACGTTCACTAGGCACTTTGTCTAGTTTTTCAAATGTGGAAGCGGATCTTGAACCTGAACAAAATAACAAAGCAATGAGGCAATGGTAATATGTGCTCTACATAACATAACTTGTACTTAAAGGCAGGGAATTGTACTAGTGAAATATCAGACAATTAAGCCGATTTTGGTGGAGTGGGTTTACATTGTAACCTGATCAGATGTAAGCACAAGTCAGATAGTGTTTGTTTTCGAAAGATCAATTTCAGCGCTTTAAAATCACATTCTCTAGAATTTGACACAAACCTTACTTTTGGAAGAAAATAACTATATTAACAATTAATTATTGTTGAATTCATGAAGATCAAGGTTAACTGATTTTTAATCGAAATCAATATTGCTTTGATGCACCACATTCAAAAGCTTGTTTCTTATAGACATATACATGTGTGTTAATACGGCAAGTGATCACCCAAACTCAAAGTTTAAAATGGTGCGAAATTGTTTGAAACACTGTGTGGCATGATAAAAGTATTATGCCCGAAGATAAGAAGGACAATTTATTACAATTTTGTACTGTAAATAGTTAAAATAAGTCTGGGCCTGTACAAGTGTTTACAAAACTTAGATAAATCTATTCAGTATTTATTTTGTAAATTGTGCTACATTTCTGATATTGCAAGTTTAATCTAATATTCCAGAAAATCAAACGTTTTTTTTCTCTCTTTTTTAAAAAAAAGGTTTGCTTGAAGAACGTGATATTTTCTCTTCATTTCGTGAAAAACGTTCTATAAACGTTCGTGAATTTCAGTAATTAAACGGGAAATGACGTCATGAACATATTACATATCTATGTCGTCATCTTATTGGGTGTGGCGTCACCATTTAACAGAGACAATCTTTGTAAAAAGTTTAGTGTTTATGTTGTTCGTTACTTGTAATGGTATCACTGAAATAAACAAAAGAATATTCATTCATGTCATGCAATAGAGTACACAAATTACCTGTTTCATTACGCACTCTGCTTTGATCATCGTGTCTTGTAGTCAAATCAATGAATTCCTTTTGATTTGCATCATCATTTCGTTTTCCTATTTCAGTTTGTTCCTTGTTATTTCTTTCTTCTATCTTAGACTTTTTTTCGATTATTTTTTTTCCATCCTCAATGGCTTTGGCTATTGCTTCAACTGAAAAGTTTACTAATTGTTTGATATCACCAAAGAGGGTTTCATCTCGAGCTCTTAATTCACACTGAATGCTGTCACCGAGAAGCTGAAAATCAAATTTCTTTTTGTCTGCCTCTTTTATCCATGATTCCATTTCATCATTGCATAAGTCATGGATATCTTGAATAATTCGGATTGAAATATCTTCAATAACATATTTCCAATTTTCTCCAAGCAGTTCAGGGTGGGTAGTCTTTAGCTATCGGAGGAAATAAGTCGCAACATTTTGTCGTATATCGACGAACAACAAAGCAGAAGCAATCATTATAAAAATAATGTCAGCCGTAAATGTTCAAACAAATGTTGTGTGATGCTGACGGATTGAAATAAGAACCCCTATTATTATTATTATCATTATTATTATTATTATTATTATTATTATTATTATTATTATTAATATTATTATTATTATTATTAATATTATTATTATTATTATTATTAATATTAATATAATTATTATTATTATTATTATTGTTGTTGTTATTATAATTATTTTTCGTCAAATTATGCTTCCTTTTATTAAGATGTTTTTAATCTAATTGGGTTTATTTAGATTCCTTTTCTTTCACCAATTCCATCATCAATGCAGAGCTTGACAAATAATTTACGGTCACTTTAAATGATGTTGGGTGACTTAACAATTCTCTCTTAGGCTTTGGAACTAAGGTAAATGAGATTCTAACCTCATAAAGTTGATTCAATGCTTCTTGAACTTTTCTATCTCCGCTGAATCGTGGTTCATTCAGTAGCTTAGCCAAGTTGTCTATATGACCGTTGGTGGCCTGGTCTGTCAGAGCGCTTAAACACATGCTCGGCATGTGGCGAATCATGTTTGTAGAAACCCGAGCCTGAAAAAAAAGTGTAATTGTGCAATGGATGCTCCGTTTCATGAAAGAAATTTGGTCGAAATGCTGTCACCAAGGAAACCCTTTTGTTTCCGTTTATTCTTAATGATAAATATTTTGGCATGTGTACGGTTAGGCACTTAAAGTGGAGTCCTGTTCAACTGAATGATCCATGGCCGTAAACTTAACGTTTATTTATTACGATATTGTTTTGACCATCTTCCAGTATTGTTGTTTGCCTCTTGTCGAACCATATATATAAAGCCATGATTCCTGTAATCTTAACTAGGAGCATGGTTAAGTTTTACTCAACTTGACTTGTCCAAGTGTATTCTATTGTGTTATTATATAATAAACTATTCAAAGCAACATCATTAGTAGCGACATATTATAAAATAACAACAATACATATGCATTCATTCATCTCAGTATTGCAATGGAATATACAAGGACAAATATACAGGGACAAACAAAACAGCTAAGGAAGTACTGCAATTAAGGATTGATAACATTTTTCTTATGTTCATGCTATATGAGCGTAGATGATGCGAACATACTGGAAGAAGCGCTCTCCTGCGTACATATAGCATAAACACACCGCGATCGATTATTTGGTTACAATTGAAATTATTATTCACCACGATTACAAATAAGTCAAATGTTTTGCAGCGGAGTATTTCTTGTAAAAGAAATGTTAACAACTGCACACGTTTGAATAAAAGAGTAGCCCATACTTGTAACGGCGCATGCCATGTTAATAGACGTCGCACTAATCAAGTCATAGCGTAATATTGAAATAAACAATGACGACTAAGCCATTTACGGATTAATAAATATGAATGTTGGGTTTCCTCTGTACAAACTACTAGCAAGTGTAAATAATATTGAATAATTGCGCTATGTTAAACAGACAACCGCGACAATAAATATTGTCTAGTGAGAGTGGTCTAGTGGTTTAGGTACCGCCTCTCACGCAAAGGGTTGAGGGTTCGATCAACACAAGGGGTACCTGCTCATAGCCTCTAAATATGGACAAAAGTATTGGTTTCTGTGCAGGAAGAATCTATAAGCTGTCAGCTTTCGTCGCAATCGACCTTAAAGAAACTAGTATAAACTTGATACTGTCCACACTTGTAATATATCAATATTGAACAACTTGAGTTTTCATACCTGAACAACTGATGCCTCAACGGAGTCCGGGAAACGTCTGCAGTTACATATAAAGTCTGCAATTCCGTTAAAGTCTGTTTGTTCAAAGCTGCTTTTGCCGTCATATCCAGATGGTGACATAAACAATTTAGCAACTGAAAACGCGTCATTGTTCCAAGTGTTTGACGGAGCGTTCTTCCAAGACGGTGTCTGTTTATGTTGTTTTCTTATTTCATCACGCAAAATGTCATGATGTCCGTGGTCTTGTGAATAAATGTTCGCTTGCTGAGATTGTGCCTGAGTAGCAATATGTGCATGTAAAAGACTTGCCGCAGACTTTACAGAAGGCAATATGGCTTTCCGCGTGATAAACACGGCCTTCCATTGTCGCTGCCAGTTTTGTGCCTCGACGGTGTCGAACACGCCCATAATTCCCGCCATTTTCCTTCACTTCAGTCTCACATCAATCTAAAATATACAAACGACCAATGCTGAATATGAAATTACAAACTGTGGATTTCAACGTGTAAACTGTTGAATCGTTTTATGTTTTTGATAGAATCAATCCATGGAATAAATAAAAACTTTCGAATATTGTTTAACGCGTTTTTGTTAGTCAATGCAAAACAATCTAAGGGAAAAGCCATCTTAGTAAAAAATGTGATAAGTGTTAAAGGATTACGCATTTTAGTAATTAGAAGAACATGTATGCATATCACAACTTCTTTTAAACCCAAAACTAGTCAAATAAATCTCATACAAAAACCATACAACCTAAAACAATTTCAATTCCGTGCATCGAAGGTAAACCTGTGCAGAGAATCCCCCAAACCATATTGTCCTAAACAACGTCAAATATTTCCTATAATAAGTGACAAATCTTGTACGCTTTTCACTGTCAGAAAGGTGAAAGATTAAGCTACAGGAAAGTCATATTTGTATGTGGGGACTGTTACAATTCTTACATAATAAGACGATATGTGACTCAACACTGAACATATAAATTCTGAAACACTGGAGGGGCTCGAAAATCACGAACCCCCCCCCCCCCCATCCCCACACCCTAAACCACGTTAAATACTGACTGACTCGTAACCTGTGCGCATGCATTACAAAAAGAAGCTTGAAAGATCACCCATACCGTTGTGAATTTGGTAAATAAGAACGTATTTATCCCAATCGAACGCTTTTTTGTTGCGATATCAATCACATTAAATCACCATCTCGCACTGCGCACTAGGTTATATATTAAATGAAAGTAGTGTTTTCATTGGCCGGCTTTCAATCGATTGTTTCATTGCTGACAAATGCATTCGGCGTTTATAACGTAAATGACGTGATAAGATGGCTATCACATGAAATTTGAAATAAAAGTTAATTTACCGAATCAAAAAAAATACATTATTTTCTATGAAGACCCGGTTTTGGAAAGAAATCAATTTAGAACTATGAAACATTTTTTATAAATCATAGGATTCGATAACCGGAAAGTTTTAAAGGTAGATAAATTAAGGTTACATGCAACTAATATTTACATTAAAATTAAACGGAATGATGCATTATTTATAAGAACACTTTAATCTGTTAATAATCGAAACAAGTCATGGATATAATTATTTATTAATAAAATTTGCAATTTTCAAAGGGGACTAACTGCCGTGTTGTTACGTTTAAAGCTATCATGTTGTCTACTACGCCTTTTTCACAACAATTGGACAAGCTGTTAAACATGTGGAACAACTCGTTGTAATGTTATCATGTAACGCGGTAAGGAATTACAAAAACAAATCTTTACCTTTTTTACAATATATTTGCTGTGTTATAAACAATTTATCATTTTACTTTGACAAAAAAGATGTACGATTAATTAAATTATTTTTTCATTAATAACTCGGCCTTCTATATGCAGTTTTCAAACCGGCAGTACATACAGAGCGCCTCGTTCCGACGAGGCGCCAATAATACTATAACAATGTAACGATCCTAGCTACTTGTAAAATAAGTATATCTGTTAACTCCTCAATATTGCCTACCTTAGTTATCATCATCTACTGCTATCGAATCGTTAACAGGGATATGCATCAATTAAAAGAATACGTGAAGTGAATACAGTCATTGTACGCAAACCTCAAATTGAGAACATTTGTTTAAAGCAGTAATGATTAATTTAAAGATAAACTGAAGTAAAAATTATTGCAAATATTCGCAGCATTAACGGATCGCAGTGTTATATCCGATTTTTGTAGAGGGATAACATTAGAAAGAATATCTTAGAAACCCTATTAATGATTAAGATCACATTAAATGATTCATATTTATTTGTTTTCAGTTTGACATGATCCGAATTTGCTCAATCTAGATTGCAGACATTGACGGAATAAATGTACACCTCCAATTTAATGCATTTAACAGAGCTTGCGCTAGCCCTGAATTCTCAATCACATGATTCAATTATCCATGATCCTTGAAATGAGTTCAGCTCACAATTAGATAGTCTGGCTCTGGCCGCTGGCCGGAAGGGGAAGTATGGATGGACATTTCAGACACTTCACATCGATGAGACGTAAGTGACACTCACGTATTTACTGAACATTCTAAGTTCCCCATTCGTGACTTGCTGTTACACATTCTATTTTATTTAAGCTCAATGTCGTAAAACCTTATAAGTCAGGGAGTCATTCCAAAAATTCACGAAACATGTTAGGAATGATATACTTTTTTATTTTGGCATTACACATTAGTATAATAATTCACTATAGTTATCAAGGCAATGGACACTCTAAACGTGAACTCCAAGATGGCGTCCAAGATTAACTATTACATTTAATGCGTATCTACATAAACATATAATTGAACATTTAACAGATAACTAATTCAGGTCATTGAAAGGTTAATGGGTAAAAAATATTATTATTTTATGAAATTTTCGACTTTCGCAAAGCTTTACAGTATAGTATAGACATATGAAATAAATACACATGGTTGCTTATTTTATCTCACGTTCTGTACACGGTTTGAATTTTTTTTGAAGAAAAATGAAATAATAATTCCATGATATGGAAGGATTTAATATTTTTGTTTAAATTTTTTGGTTATTTTAGACTCATATGCCGCTAAACATTTAAAGTACATTAAATGAAAAGCTAACGGTCTTCTATGTGTTTTAAACACATGCATGATTCATAGCTTTTCATAAAAAATATGAATACGAGTTTTATCATTCACTGACTGTTTTGCATAAAATATTTTTGTGGATACACACATTTTATTTGAGTTCTTCGAAAATACATAAGCTATAAGTGGTATGAAACACAAAATTTATAATACACGATTTAGTTTAAAGGCACTCAACCGAAATGCTTTTATTCACATATAAAAATGCATATCTATGATACTCAGACATTTGTTAATCAACGTTTAGGTTAGCTTTGCTTTGAGCTGTTTTTGGGGTTTATAATGTTTATTGAAAGGTTGATTCCTAAATATATGATTAGCATTGAGGTTTGCTGGGTACAATGTCTTGTCATGTGGCTCTTCATCGATATTTATCAACTCTTGGTTTTGTTGAGCACCGTGTATAGATGGATGAATAAAGAATAACTGTTGCAAATATTGAACACTGGTATATGGCATCTCAGTGTTTTTTGGCACTGGATGTTATTTCATGGATTATATATGGGACGTTACTGGGACCTAACGGGGCTACCTAGAGCTTAGTAAAATAGTGCATGTGCAGCAGTTCATGTTTATTTTGGTTTCGAACTACACAGACATGTGATGTTGAATGTACATAACTCTGAGCTAGAGTGGGGCTTACTTTGAAATTTGATTTCCATTTAAGATACCATTGGTTTGTTAGGGATCCAATGGAACCCTTTAGAGCAACTTCCACAGTTCTAGGCACTTTTCTGAGTATACTTCTCGAATCAACTCGATGTTACTTTTAGGTCTGCTTAACATAAGTGTGCTATTGTTGAGCAAATGAACACTGTTAATCTGGACTGCAACATTAAATCTGTTATTACCATGTCAAATTTATTATAACAGGTAGTAACCTTAAAATATAACTTAAACTAAATGCAGACAGCATATTTAAGTTCTGCCAATGGTTGTTAATTGGCAGAAAAGACTACAATGGATGATTTATTGTTTGTTTGACTTGGGATCTCTAATCATTGAAGTACTTGGGGTTTACCTTTTCGTTTTTTATTATTATTTGTTTTATTGATAAGTTTCCTCAAGTTAATGCATACTTCGATAAGATTTACATTTTGCGTTTTATCTTTATTAAGAATTGTTGGGATAAGAGTGAGGTTTGTTCACATAAACTGGTTTAAACCCCCAGTAAATTTACATTTTACTGACCGTTCCAAGGCGGTACCTAACAATTATTGATAAACATACAAACATAACAAGAAACATAGAACAGCACAAAACTCTACAAACAGCACAGTGCATAAATACTATATATAAATACTATATATATATATAGTATTTATGCACTGTGCTGTTTGTAGAGTTTTGTGCTGTTCTATGTTTCTTGTTTGTGAATTTGTGTTCTATGTCTTTGGCGTTTGCCCATTGCCACTAAACTTGGTTTATGTTTAAACTTTTTGCTACTGAGCATGTTTCTGTAGCTTTTTGCATATATATTAGTATGGGACCACTATATCTTACAGGCTACATGTCGATGACTTAACTCGAAAAGATTATATCTGCTTATTCATTTAATGACACTTGAAACCCTATGGATTTCAACCTTGATATCCACTTATGTATTTCACAATAATAGAATGCCATATATATAATTGGTTTGAAGTGAAGTGAAAAGTGAAACTCTCACCAATTCCATTTTAGTTTTTACACAGTATAGTCATTTATTGAAACAATTATATCGTTGAGTCACATAACAGAAGTCCTCCTGACTTATATTCTTAAAAACATACATTCCCGCACTTCCTGTAATTGTGCAAAATGTATGCGAAACAAGGTCAGTAGCAAAAAGTTTAATCATAAACCCGGTTTAATGGCACTTGATAAACGCCAAAGGCATAGAACATAAAATCGCTTTTAGTTATTACCATAATCTCGATTAAAATGTGAATTCTTAAATTCTCTATCATATATAAAAAGGTGTGTTTATCAAGGATTGTTAGGTACCGCCTTGGAACGGTCAGTAAAATGTAAATTTGCTGGGGGTTTAAACCTTGGTCAATTTCGTTTTTGTTTTATATCCTGGTATGATATAAAGCAACACGACACTTTGTTCCAGCAAATATGTAGTTTTGCTGACAGCTCAAGTGATATCAAACTCTGACTAGCATCCTCGGTTTACATACAGGTCAGCAAAATTACATATATTATTATTGTTACCAAACAAAATCCATGGTGTATTATTGTACTTTGGTAACCTTCAGAAATAAATGTATACTATATTAAATATTCAAATAATAGTCCAGTCAGTATATAACCAGCTATAACTGCGATTAGGAGGTAATCTTTCCTAGAACCAGAGGCCGAAACTGGATGGAAGCTCTTGGACATTCCGTAAAACGGGAAGAGGGCGACAATCAAAGTCCGTGCCTCGAAGCGAATTCTTATTCACAACTAAGGGGTTTATACGTTAGCGAGCCCAAGTATAGATGACAGCCACGATGAAGGATCTGCATGGGCTTCTAAAAGGTGTTTACAGTGCTGTAAGAATAGAAAGGGGCCTAGCGAACACAATTTCCTGCGGAACCAAAGACACACAGGGAGGGTGACAGGCGAAATTGAAGTAGCTGCGGATGCAGCAAGATGGAGATTTGATTCAAACAACTTGTAATTTAACCGACAGAGCAAAAATGTACTGTCGGAGCCTATAAGAGACCACCACAAATCCTATGAATACGACTTTGAAAAACCCGACCGACAGATGGAGTTTGGCAGACAAGGAAGAAGACAGCCGATGCGGAACAGGGGCGATAATCAACCGATCCTGAAGCCTCCACTTTAGGAAAATATAAGCAGAAGTTCTTAGCAATTTCTAGGTATTGGATACTGAACCGACTTGGCGACAGTTTGTACATTACATCCGCGGCAAGGTGGGCGGCGTTCCGGTTACGTTTATGGCGCGAACAGGGGCAACGAGGATTGCATATCATATTTGCCGCGTGTATAGCAAGATAAGTGACCGAGAGCGACGGTAGGTAAGAGGATCAACTTGTCTTCGCGGGGCAGGTTGGTCTCCAATATGAGAAGAGTAAAGGCTTGCAGTGCGGAGATATACGACAAGGAGCTACTTGTGAAGGGAAAACTTACTAAAAGTAAGAAAAGTAGTGGTCGCCGAAAACTTCTATATGCCAGAGGACAGAGAAAGATGACTAAGATAATAGAGCGAAGTACCTGTTCGAAGAAACATAATCATTATAACCGCAATAGCCAAATAATGGCATGTACGTCTCTGAAACAGGCAAAGTGATAATCCTTGAACGCTTTCCTTTGTCGAAAATTCTAAAACTCGATGCGGAGATAGTTATAGCTGAGCAAGTAAGGTGTTGTAAGTGTTTTGACGTCGAATGAATATGCCAAAGAAGAAAGAAATGCAAAACGGGTCAAGAGTGTACAGACCAGCCAGACTACTCAAGCAAACAATTTATCAAGGTTCCCGATAAATGTATGATGGGTCGGCAACAAATATTTAAGCAAGATCAAGTACGCGTTCTTTAAACATTAGTTGGACCAGGGATTCAAATACCTTGCAGACATCCGTATCAATACGGGCGACGTCAAGTCAAACAGCGACCAAGACGAGTACCAATCGCATATGCAGACGAAGAGAAAAGACGGTAGAAATTGCAACAATAAGGGATCCTACGCGAGAGTACATTCTCATTGGCTCGCCCATAGTTTTATTTTTGGCAGGCGCAATACGACCGTACGTACACTTCCGAAAGTTCAATGAGCTGCTCAAACTGAATGGATTTCATTTACCCAGAATTCAAGACTGTCTTGACACAATGGCTGACTCTATCACATTTAGTAGCTTTGACTTGACGAATGAGTATATTCAGCTGTGTCCTCTTTACTGGGGCCAATGACGCGATCGGGCATGTTCAACCAATGTATTGACATTCATTTAAACATGACTGTAAACGATTAAATTACTTTAATCACAAATATTGCCACTTTGTTCCAACGATCTCTTAAGTACTAAAAGCATATAAATTGACTTTCTATAACCAAAAGAGCAATATGCTAAAGACGTTCAATTCTCTCTTTCACGAACGTGTACAATTGTGTAATTTCTTACAGCTGTTGCGATTATATATCCGTTCTTTTACATTCTTCCCACGCAAGATAGCACTGCTTTTCGTTGTCGGCCATATTTGTTTTATTGTAAATGAATGATCAAAATGTTTAAAGTATAGCATATCAGTTTATCGACAAAGGTTCAAGTTTCAAGTTTTGTACTCGTGGCGATGGGAGAATAAATCGTATGGTATAACGATAGTGAATATTTAAGGAAGATCACAAATATTTACCGCTTGGTAAATGATGAGCAAAAATGGCACAAAATAAATAAGAAAGAAGTCTCAATGAAATTTCAATTTTATGGTTTTAGCACATCGAGGTAGTTTAATCAGTATGTTTTCACAAGCTCAACTCATGTTATGTCTAAGGTTCAAAATGTTTTGATAAATGTAAAGGTTAATATTAACATATTTCCGTCTTTCATTTAAAGTTTTGACTACAATTAAAAAGTCAAAAAACTCATCACCTTATTCTTGACTCTGTGCTAAAGGTGAATTAAAATTAAACATCACTACTCCAACTTTGTATATTCTGCTCATACAATGATATTTTTTACATTATTCTTAAACGAATTGAAATCATGAATATTCTGTTTGATCCAGTACTCTGATCAACCATTGGTTTAAAGAATTTTCTTTATCTTGACAACTCATTCATGATGTACAATACTTGTTAAATGTAAATTATACTTTGTTTGATATATAATTGTATTTATTGTGTCCTTTTTACCATTTAAAAGTCTGCCAATCAAAATTAAACATTTTTGAATAAATCCGATTTTCAATAGGACAGGTTCCGAATTCATCCAATACTGTACTATCAAACAACTGCATTTGTATATCAACAGGTTTCTTAAGTCATGACACCAAAAGTAGCATAACGTGCTTGGTCTGTCAATTAGTTTTGGTTTTGCCAAATCTACCATTGTAATTAGTTTATACAGTATTTATTTAGATAAACAATACGATATATGGTATACAAACATTTAACATAATCAAACTAGTGAAAACGCAAACTAGATTAGATGAACAACGCATGATGTTGGTCGAAATGTAATGACAGAACTAAAAGCCTAAACAAAGACTCGTTTTTGTCGTTTATACCAGCTGCTTTAAAATGTATAGTGTTTTGTATTAACTAAGTATATTAAAATGTAGTTACATTATTGGATAGTGTACATGGTCATGACTCGTATTTTAAATTGAAACGGTGGTATGACATTAAGTAAATAACAGAGAATATACGTATTACCGGGGGTATGCAATGAAGTAAATCGGAGAGTATAAGTGATTTTGGAAAAGAGAGAAATGAAATGTCCAGATGTAGATGGAAGAAGTAAGATCTGTTAAAATGATGTTGTTGCAGAGTCAAAATCTGTTGGTCTGGTTGATAAATGTTTGAACACATTTGATACTATTATAATTGAACATCACACCTAGGTTACTAGAATCATCTAAGATATCAGTGTGAATTTCACAAACAGGCTTAGTTCTCATTTTCTCTCGTGAAAAAGTAAAACTTCCGTTTTTTCAGTGACTTATAATTTGACTCACCGGTATCTACCCTGCATCTAATAATAAAGTCATTGGGTGCGGTAAATCTAATCAGCTGCAAACTTAATCATTTAAACATGCACATGTTCTAATTAAACACTTCCCATTAATTTAAATACTTTGTTGTCAACATAATTTTAGATGACCAGTGATATATTGGCTAATAATATAATTAGCATGCATAATTGCAATTCTGATGTTTCAAGGAAAACATACAATTAGACAACCCTTTTTTAGTGGATACCATAACAAATAAGTTCCAATTTTTATTTTTAGCAGACAAACAAAATGAACTAATTATCAACAGTTATTAAGCTCGAATGAAGCTTTTTGGGGGTTAAAATTTACCTTTTGACTTTAAAAGGCCTTGACATTAACAAATTACCCTTTCAAAAATAATTATTTTCCAGTGGACTGTACTAATAGACATCACACCTTGAAGAAATAAGATCATCTATAGCTTCTAAGATATCATTGTCGAAAAAGGCTTATTACTCAATTCCCCTGGTGAAAAACTACAATATTAGGTTAATCAGTATTTACAATTATATGCCATAATTTACAATAAAGGTATGTGCAGTAAAATGCCGGTCGAAATACAGTTTCTATCCAACAGTCGTAGGTTAGGGTTAATCTATCCGGATTTAATATTTTATCATTTAAACATGTATTCGTGCATATTAAACAATTTTCACACACAATCAATTAAATACTTTGTTTACAACATATATGTGCAAAGATAGAAAGGCTAAATATTTCATATATAAGGAAACATACAATTAGACTTTCATGGCTTTGATGCCTCATTATTTTTATGAATACCATTGACAAAAGGTTCCAATAATTTTTATTTCAGCAAACAAACAATATGAAGTAATTATAATCAGTAAACAAGCTCAAATTAAGCATTCTATGGCTACAATTTGACCTTTGACTTTTAAATGACCTTACTATTGTAAAATGCTTCTTTTGAAATGTATTGTATTTGTTTAAACAGTTCACACCACATATATTTCGACTTTAATAGAGCTTTTGGCTTTTTCATTGATGGTTTGCTGAAATGGCGGCGTTTTAACACAACATCTATGTTTTCTCAGCTATGCAAGAGATGTTCAACGTAAACTTACATTCATTTTTATACAAAAATGTAACACAGGTTGCCTCCTTGACTATTTACAGTCAAGTTGCAGTGTTAATGAAAAGTTGTTTTCTAATCCTTTACACTACTTCCGTGTTCTTCATATATGAGTTTATAACCGAGTTTTAATATTTGCCCATTTTCCTTAATGACAAATACGAATGATTATCAAAAATATTGTAAAACATCAGTAAAATAACTTACTTTTTGCACGGAATATGTCTGGAATATTTATTGGTTTTCTCAGCTATGCAAGAGAGTTTCAGCATAAACATCCATTTTTATACAAAACTTTGCATGACAAAAATATTACCCATGTTGTCTCCTTGACTATTTATAGTCAAATTGCGATATTAATGAGATTCTTTTCTTATCCTTCAATCTACTTCCGTGTTCTACATATGTGAATTTATAAGCCGAGTTTAAAATTCGACCATTTTCTTTCATGATAAATACGAATGAATATATATAATATATAGATATATTGTAAAATTCAGTAAATTAACTTACTTTTTGTACGCAATATGTCTGTGTTTCCTTTTAAGAGACACTCAGGTAAGAGACGGTGTTCTAGATAAAAGTTAAATATATCCCCAATCGGATGTAAATCGTTGCTATGATACCTGTGTAATACAGGGGCTATCTCAACATTTCTGTTTTACATCTAGGTGACAGTAATTCAGTTTTTTTTTTTGTGTCATTCCAAATTGCGACTTATGATATAACATTTGTCGTTGGTAACGTCCGGCGGCGGGTGAGTCAGCGAAACCTTGAACCGACAATAACTAGATTATTTATAATTCCATCGTGATAAACCATGATACCAGTGTTTGTCGGAATATTGTCTGGACCATATTCTGCTTGCAGATAAATACCCTCGATAATTCCCTTTCACAATAAAACAATAATGGATCTATATCTTGTACGAACAATTACTTATTTAAAATCGAAACATCTCGAAACTAAATGAGTGTTTGTGAGCAAAATGTCAATGCCAGCTTTTATCGTCAGATAAATCACTAGCAGAAAACATAAGGGTCATCAATAAAAAATCGAATGAAATATATGTTTTTTGATTATGAAACTATTCACATTTATTTACTATTTAGTATCTCATAAAAGTTTAAGTGCAATTAGACGTCAACAGTTTGAGAAAACTCATTTATCCACGGTATAATTTGACACCGTTCGCACAGTTGGTTTATTGCTTTTTTCCGAAGAGTGCGTTCTTCTCGGCGGTGAAAGCTACCCAAACAGGTAAGCAGTCAATGATTCCATAGATGACAGCACTACCTGTCAGGAAAGTGCACAGAACACGACAAAATAAATATATCAGACAATATCGGGTGTGCGTTTCGCATCCCAATGTTGAGCTTAAAACAAGTAAGCATTGGTGGGCATTGTAGTGTAATCCTAGGAAAAATGTTTAAAACGTTGTTTAAATATCACCGTGTCCAACCGTAACAAGGTGAAGTGGTCGAAATAACGGTGGTACGTGGTTGAATAACGCAGGGTTGTGGTGGTAAACAATGACCAGTGAAAAATAATTTCACTAATGTTATCGAGAAATCGAAATGATTTCTTTACAAAGATACGTGCAAGATGACCACATATATCATTGATTCCATGTATGAATTTTATTTCCTCCGCAATTTCGCCAATTCATCCATAATTCGGTGTGATGTATTTGTGTTGCCGGGACACGGTGGTTGCATCGTGTTTTGTAGCAAATTTCCAACATTATTCGTTTATTCTGCCCTAAACCAGCACACCATTGCTCTATCTAAATCAAATAATTTAGAATGATTTGTTAATGAAATGCAGTCAAATATCTGCTTTCGAATAGTGTAGCATGTTCACAGCTGCTCCAACTGAATATATTGAAATTAAACTGGTTATTCATAATCAATATAGTTCATTTTTTGATAGTCATCTATTGAATTTTAATAGCATTCATTATTTTGTTGATGCGTTATTAAAAAAAATTGTGTTACATACATGTTTTTAATTTTAAAATCTGATTTACTTGTTTTCAGTACACGATGTCATAAAGCAGAGTATTGAAGAAAATACTTTATGCTTGTTAAATTTATAGTTCAGGTAAAATATCCAACTACATTAAGCATTCGCATGAAAAGATTTGTTTGAGCGTACGTCTGTTTTGTCTATTCAAAATTTGATCTGTTTATGAATCGTTATATATATTTAAAATTATCTTTAAGAAACAAAAAAGAACCTGAGCGTGAAATAATTTACCATTAAACTCGCGGAAAAACGTCAAACATCTGTATAAGCATGGAGGCGCATTTATAAGCATAAGCACGATTAGATAGTATTTCTTATCCTCTGAGTATTTCATATTCCGACATCCAGAAAAAATAAACTGCAAAATTGACAACCATTAATTCAATTGTTTTGTCCATAAAATAACTGATATAGGATATGTATTCCAGGAACTACGCATCTGATATAGTAAACTGAAAACATCCCAACTGAAAATCCGTTTTGGAAGAAGTCCAGGTCCGTCCGCCTCTTCTCGTGGTGCGTTACCCGTGAGCCAACATCATTGTAGGGACAAATGGATGAGTCAAATAAGATATGTCAACCATTTCACCTGGTAACGAGTTGACACAGTGAATATGTCCTTCTCCTGTGTGTTTACAGGAAAGATTTAACACAATTATGTTATCTATTTTGCCTTGTTATTTTTCAAAAAATAGTTTGAAAACTCCCCCAGTGTAACTTAAGTACTTGATATTTTGCTTAAAGTTAGCATAATAATCGTCACCTTAGTGCAAGAACTCAATATCTGCTTCTGTTTATTTGTGCAGTTATTGAGTTTTTGCACTATGGTGACTATGTATTAATTACCCTATTCTATGTATAATATTTCGAATGATCTTGATTTCCAAAATTGCTATTCATGGCATTGCTAATTAAGTTGAAGCAAATACTTTTACATTTGGACTTAAATTGACTAGCCGTAGTTTCGAATTATTCTATTTAGTTGAAAAAGGAACCTTTTCACTGAAATACGTTTATTAGGTTTACTATTGTCAGATATTCTTTCTGCCGCTTGCATACCATATTGCGCCACTTCATTCTCTGCGTTGAATCTACCAAGGACCAGTATTGATTGAAGGACATGGTTATATATATATAATACTATCCATGCCAAATAATGACAAAACGTGTACTTTTAATCAGATTGAGAACTCCCCAAATATTTGTAACAGCAGTAGATCTTGATTGGGTTGATGTTGCTGCTGTTGTTGTAATAACAAGTAGTGGCCATTCGGATGGTGGTTAGCAAGTATTTGTTTCGTTTAAACATTAAAACTCTTACAATGGTCGAAAATGCACGTTAGAACGTAAGGTCAGTAATCATTATACTTAATTAAAGGATAACGAAACAAATAAAGGGAATCTAGATCACTCACCGATTTAATCCTGTACATATACTCATGTTTACGGCATTTTCGAACAAACTAAGTATTTCCTGCCTGACCTTTAAATAATCAGCTATAGGTCTTTCATTTCCACTTCAAAAGCCGACTTACCATTGGTAAGGTATGAAATATGAAACTGTCAAGAAGTGTAAAAAATATATAAACACAGTGATCAATAATTTGTTATGGTAATGCGCAATATAAGCACGTAGCGAATGTTATAAAAGCTTTCATATTCACTGGACATTTTTTTTATTGAGTATTAGACTTTGATACTACACTGTTATTCGAAAACAACGTTTTGGTCATGTGCTAATCGAAAAGTCTATGTCCTATATGTTGTTGACATTCTACCCAATCGTGATCGAGACTGCTAGCAACATCGGACCCTCAAGTGTCTCTACGCAGTCAAAGTATATCCTGGAATAAGTGTGCAAAAGTGCATTTGGCAGTTGTCGCACGTGCATCGCTCATTTCTAATATTGTACAAGATCTGCACGTGCATCAACATAGAACACTAAATCAACTTCTGAAAACTATCTTGCATGAGGCTTCAAAATACTTGCCTAGCAGAACATTAATGAGCACGCCATGCCATATGGACGCCTATACATGTTCACGTTTACAGAGCTGGGTTGTTAAAGACATTCCACGTGGCCCAATCCAGCTTTAACCTCCGTTATCTTGTAAAATAACATACACACCCATTCATGATAGTCCCCATATAGTGACAAACGAGAATAATCATCCTCTTTATAAAGGTGGATGCAAAATTCAATACACAATTCCGACCCCACTAGTTATCGGTCCCTTTTAAAATCAAAGCGCTGAAAGCGCTGCAAGGCTGTCGGTGATGTCACTAAAGCAAGCAAACACTATCGCTAAGCTCTTTCAAATAAAACGTGATCAAATGATTTCATACAAATGATTAATACCCTTTAAAGTAGATGAAGAAGGATAAATGTAATTATAAAAAGCACAAATATATTGGCTTAAATTAATCATATATCCAGCTATCAAGATTCTTAATTCAAGTTTCCTAAGTTTGAACCGCTTTAAATCAGTTAAATCATATTCATTATGTTAGAAATGCTTCAATATATGCTATTTGACGTCGCTTATAACAGTTTTAGTAAGCAATTACATACCTTCATTTCATTAGGGTCTGTTGAAGCCAATGTCTTTAAAATGCAAATACAATACAAACTATACCCAAGATTTAAGGGACATAATAAAAATATAACTTTAAATGATGCTCTTTCAAGCCTAAAATGCCTCCCAGAACTTTTATAAACAGATTCAACATATATACAAAATTTGTGCTCTAGAAACTTTTTTTGAAATAAAAGTGAAAAATAATCCGCATGGTGTTGTGGCATCATACCAAGAAAAACCTTACATCTTCAAAATGTGCTTTCTAGTTTGTTTTAATTATAAAAGTGAATATAAATCTGCATTGTGCAGAAGAAAAATACTAATGTCCTAACGTTCAAACCTGCAGCATTAATTAGCGCCATGTTGTCAAGAATATCTGGACAACTGAATGAAATATGCATGAACCGAAATGATAGCTGTTTTTTTTTTCATTAACAAAAGATGCCTTTACAGTTTTAAGATTATGACCATTTAAAGTATGAGAGTAGTTGGTACAATTTTCAATCATATTCAGATGATGGCTAATACTTGCTGAGAAATATGTATCCTCTTAGCAGCAGGGAATAAGTAAATGACAAAGTGTTAATGACCAATATTGGAATTGTTACCTTGACCTACAAATCCAAAGGGGTCATCTGCTGGTCACCCCCATCATAAATTTCAAGTTTGAAAGCCATGGGTGCAGGCTTTGTCAAGTTGTCACACATACAAGCTTTATGCGTTTAATGTCTCTGCTTTAAAGCTGCACTCTCACAGATTAACCGGTTTTACAACTTTTGTATTTTTTGTCTGCATTTTTTAAGTGAATAAACAACTCTGATTTGAAAGTAACAATTGAGACGTTATAGTGAAGGATTTGCCATATCATTTTTTTTTAAACGTAAAAAAGTCCGTCAACGTACAAATATTTGAACTATTCACTAAGAGATGTAGATCAGATGTTCCTTAAAATTTTAAATGAGAATTGAGCCAAATCAAAACCTTTAGTCATTTAAAGCTGCACTCTCACAGATTAACCGTTTTTACAACTTATGTATTTTTGTCTACAAATGTTTTTCAGTGAATAAACAACTCTGATTTGAAAGTAACAAATGAAGACGTTATAGTGAAGGATTTGCCATATCATTTTTTTTAATCGTAAAAAAGTCAGTCAACGTTCAAATATTTGGACTATTCGCTAAGAGATGTAGATCAGATGTTCCTCCGTGTCCTAAATCAATCACTTCCTGGCAAGTCAAGTAATATTTATTTTCTGAAGTCGGATGTCATAACAAGTCACATACGCTCTTATGAGCTTTTTACACCGACTTACATACTATCACATGCATAGTTAATATAAATGTTCAAGTTAAGAGCTAAGTTACTAAAACTACATACGTGTTACAATATGAAATTAAGCCAGACAACATACAACAATCACAAGCAAATAGCTTCAGTAGCATACAGTCAACTAGATAGCCCATTAAAAGCCCATTAAAGGCAGATAAATAGCTCATAAATAACGCATAAATTACACATAAATAACAGAACAAGCGCAGCAAGCATTGGCAGCATAGATAATAACAATTAGGGTAATGGACAAGATACATGCTGATATGGGTACAAAAGACACAGAGGCGAGCAGATTAGAATAACTGAGCTTAAGAAATCCAGTATGTTGCCGCCAGTTGACCATGGGAAGCTGAATTCTTTATGTAAATCCACACGATGAGCAGGAGCATTCATCTCCCTGCCAAGTAATAATTAAGGCGCGAAATTGGTTAAAGAAGTGGCATTTCGAAAGTCATCTTAATGCTGATTCCATAGTTTGGCGGCAGCATACCGAAAATATTTCTTGTCGTACCTTTCTGTTCTTGGTTGTGGAGTATCAACAATGTTTGTGTGTCTAAAATGATAATTAACAGGTTTATATTTCATAAGAGCATTCAAATATTCTGGAGACATATTGTTCAAAATTTTGTATGTTTCTAAGGCAATTGTTCTTAGTCTTTTAACTTTCAAAGAGATAAGACCAGATATTACAAGTAACTGTCCATAGCTGCTAGTAAAGACTTTATAAACAAATCTTAGTGCTCTATATTGAATTTTCTCCATTTCCTGGTGTTCGATTCGTTAGTAATAGAATGCCACCTTAAAGGGCAGTAGCTGAAGTTAGACATCACAAAAGAGTAATAAATTGTTAATCTGCCTAATCTATTTATATGTTTATCTATTCTTTTTAAAACTTTCAGTTGTCTGGAGGCTTTTCTACACATACTAGCAACATGTGAAATAAAATTTAGCAAAAAGTGTAGATTAACACCAAGCAGCTTCACTTCGTCGTCACATGATATTTCTATGTAATGGAATTCAAATTTAACTTTCTGCTGGTGTGTTTTCTTGCCAAGAGCTATCGCGTGAAATTTCTCCGGGTTTGCCTTCATCTGATATTTTGAGAACCAGTCTATAAGGGTTAAGCTATCATTTTCTAATGTACTTATTAAATCTGTGAACCAGTGACTTGAGTAAGAAAGAGTGTTATCGTCTGCATAATTGTATAGCTGACTCCTGTTAATGAAGTAGAAGATATCGTTGATAAAAATATTAAAAAGTATCGGACCGAGTATTGAGCCCTGTGGTACACCTTTAACAATGTTTTGATAATCACTAGATATGTTTCCAATTTTTGTACATTGCTTTCTGTAAGAAAGGTAAATTTTGATAAGTCTTAGAGATTGTTCAGAAACACCATAGAATTTCATTTTCAATAACAATAGGTCATGGGGTAAACAGTCAAAGGCCTTTGAGAGATCCATCAGAATTGCTGCCAAATACTGATTTTTGTCTAAGAAGGAAAGGGTTAAATACTTTGTCACAGAATGACATCAGTTGTTCATAGATGGCTCTCAAACACCTTTGACATCACAGGTAAAAGGCTGACCGGTCTATGGTTACTCTTATCTAAAATGCTATTTTTCTTGTGTATTGGAACAACTTGTGCTTTTTTCATATTGTCTGGGAAAGTTGACTCCACTAGATATCTATTCATCATCTCAGTTAGTGGTTGTGCAATAACAGGGGAAGCGATTTTTAACATTTTAAAAGAAATTTTATCATACCTAGTTGCCTTTTTATACTCATATTTCTAATTTGTTTGTTTACAAAATCTACGGAGAAAGGTTTAAATTATAACTCTTCAGTAATACGGGTAGTTTCCTTAATGTTATTGATACTTACATGATTGTCATCACAATGGGTATTACTGTCACCTATATACTTATCGATATAAAAATCATCAAAAACATTACTGAGTTCAACTTGGTCAGAAATAAGTGAGTCATGTTCACTAAGCACAAAATTCTTTTGAAAAGTAGTACCCTTGTTATTGAGGAAAGGTTTGATTGATTTCCAAGAGTCAGTTTGCTTACAGCCTCCAGAGCATCTGTCTAAGAAATAATTTTTTATTGATTTTTTCTTAATTTTATTATCTTGATTTCTCATTTGCCTGTAGTTTTCCCATTTGGTTGCATTGTTATTCCTTAAATATTTATTATATAACATTTTCTTCTTATAACTGGCTTTTCTTAAGACAGAATTCATGAAAGGGGCAGGCTGTAAAGGTTTCTCTCTCTGCTTAATCGGATCATGTTTGACAAAACATTCAGTCACTACTGTTGAGAATTTGTCAGAAACTGAGTTAATATCCTGTAGCTAATCCACCTTGCTTTATATTTTGGTACTGTTAAATTTAGAGTAAGACCAAGCATGTTATGGCTGTCACTTATGCCACAGTTAAAATTAATAACATCAGGACATTTTTTTGTTACATTAGTAAGTTTTACAGTGGGTGTATGATTTGCAGGATAACAAGTAGCTACTTTGACCATGTAAGTCAGGTCGAAAATATCCCATATCTCATCTATATTTGTATATTTGTCCTTCACAAGGCAGTCATAGTTCAAATCCCCTAGGAATATATAATTATCATAATTTGCAACACTTTTATCTAAGGACTTGTAAATCATCAACAGATTCAGTATCATTCATACTTGGTATGCAATAAAGTCCTTAGATTAACCACTTAGATCGTTCTATCATTACCTCAATACAGATATATTCAACAGCACTGAATTCTAAATGTTTCTTCCGATCGCCGGCTAAGTCAGATCTGAGAAAGGCTGCTATCTATCCACCATGTGCGTTCCTGTCTGCCCTCCAGAAGTGGTAGTTGTCAACTTGAAATTGAGCATCGACAAAACTATCGTCAAGTTTGGTTTCAGAAATAAAAAGTAGGTCAACAGAGTTTTTCAATAATAGTTCTTTTATATGTCTAAACTTGTTCGGCAGGCTATTGATGTTCAAGTAGGCCGATAAAAAATTGTTTGGATGTTCCTTGCGGAGTAGATGTAATTCGCCAAAGATGTCACTGTTGTTTTGTGAGTTTTCATTAATAGTCTTTTCCATATCTTTGGAGGTAATTGACTCCGTAGTATAGTCGCATATATCACTTGCAGCCGAAAAGAAAGAGTCTGAAAAATGAAAAATTTCACATGTTGCATGTCCAAGATTCCGAGCTATTGCCGAGTCTAATGTATTCTTGTGGAGCAATATTGGCACACTTTGTGTGAATCCATTTGTAACAAGCCTCACTCCCCAATGCTCTGCGATTACTAGCCACTGGTCGGTTGCATTTGCCACATGGGTATTCGGTAGGTCCAGGGTTAAGTGCAATATCTCCAGCCAATACTAACAGGTACCTTTTATTACACTGCCTTATGTTGATAGGCTATGACTGAACACGTCGTGTATATTTCAGATGAAAGTAAATAACACTATGAGTGTTCACACATATTGTTCATCGCCAATTTGACTTTCTTTGGTTGTGCAAATGAAATGAAAGCACAAAACAATATCGACGGAAGTATTTTAGCGGCGGATGCCATATTGGTTGGGCACTATAGCTAGGCGCTTTCCAGGTGATACAGTCAAGCGTCTGATGGCACTGACTTTGGTAAAATATTTTCAAATACGACAAGCAATGATAAAAAATGCATGCGATGAGTTAAGGTGACATTTATAAAAGTATCCTTGGTTAAAAAGTTCATTAAAAGTTCCAGGTATCGAAGAAATTCAGTTTTTCTTGATGGAAATTCACCTACGCATGCGCAGCTCATTTCTGGATTGTCTCCATCCAAATCAATATCTTTAGACGCTTACATTGATGCCATTTTTGCTTCGACTGATGTTGAAGCAATAACACTAAATACGGGTTGGTTATTTTGTAGAGAAACGTGTTCGAAGTAACTTTCGATTTCATTTCCGCATAATCGCCGCCATATTGTATGACTTTAAAAACTACACCCTATAGTACAGAATAACAATAGGCATTACGTTGACACACTGTGATAGTATAATCCGAATAACTTACTCAAACAAATAAATAGTTCAATTCCTGTTGAAAAAAAATCATTTGAAACATAAAAGCTATTTAACAAAATATTACATGACATGAACTCGTTAACCGCGTATGATTTATTTCTTAATAGCTTTCAATCATAAAATATGTTCTTTGCCGGGTCATTCTTGAATGCCGGGATATGTGTGACGTCACACGGGGTGCAAACATGTGGCGTAGCTTACTATTGGTTGTAGTGTAAAATGAATTCGTATGTAAATGCTATATTTTCATTTTTTTGTTCAATAGAACTCATCAAACTGCAAGTACAACTATACTAAGAGTAACACGTAATGTTTTGTCATGAAAAAATGCAATAACGTGTTAAATACGCAAGTACTTGACGCACCACATTCACGTAAGTAGTTCTGTTGCTAACAGGTGGTGTTTATTAATATCTTCATGTTCAATATGTCGTGTCAGGCGACTATTCGCGTTTCTAAAATACCGCTCTCAAATGACTGTCGGCTTAGAGCCGACAGTTTATAAATGAGCAACATTGTTTGCAGAAGTTGGGTAACAATTTATTTCGTTGAGCAAAAAAAAGGAGGCTTATAATAGTGAACGTAACGTCTACTGTTAATGCTTAAAATAGGCCGACCGGATAAAGTATGCATTTTTTTTAAATAATTCAAACGTCTTATAATATTCTGATTTCTGATATCGTCAGATATGCAGGATATGTATCAAGCCCATTCGAAATAATTCGAGGACGCGCCTGTCAAATTGTCGAAGTGTTCAAACCATGTTCATGTTGATAAACTCTTTTTAAAATTCAGTGAAAGCCTTTATTTTGGTCAATGGTCATGTCCGCCGTATGTAGTAGCCCGACTAATACCCAATTTATACATCAACTTGTTGCTTCCAGCGCTTAATTGAAATCGTTTACCAACAATCCCGCACGTGAAACATAAAGATTATCGCATACAATCCGAACATAATAAAGCAAGTAGACGTTGATAGCAGGAATTAAATATGGACCCCCGACATACACGTGTTTACTCAGGACTTAGAAATATAATAACTTTGAATAAGATGAAATATTTGATGATCTTTTACAAAAAAAGCCAGAAACTCATTTTATCATATGGTATGTCGAGGCGTACATCCCTTTGTAGATGACTTACTGGTGTAATGAAGCCTCAACACCAAACGTGTCCTTTCTACACCTTTTTAAGACGCTGAGCTATAGAAAAACACAACAGCGTCTGTTAACGATGACCTTGACAAGTTCCAACACCCGGTTGCCAAGTAAATACAATGTTTAACTTTGCGGACAAGATCTGTACGACATGACCATATCTGTGGACGCTTTATATGGAATAAGCTCGGAGGTGTAAATAAGAAAACTATTTCTGCACAAAATACTGTCACTTCCAGAAAAGCAAATAACAAAAGAGATCTTTAAAGGATAAAAAGTGGTTTACCTTTGGCTGAATATCCGATCTATGTAAATTACTCGATATATACAATCGTTGTTATTGATGTGCATGGACATTTGCGACCAAAATTATATATTGGAGTTTCGTTTGTTTCCCGTCAAAAAGCTCGTTGCCGTTACCTGTCTGGTCGTGTGCCTACAGCGATAATTTAAATAAGGTTCATGACGTTAAAACTGTGAGCTCATAGTGTGTATTATTTTCTTCAGCATTTTCCTCTTCAAAGCCCGTCATTTGAATATGTCAAAGTATGTTCAAGAGACAGCCATTTATAAGTGACTAACGTTCAAACTTCCTGTCTCCCATTTAGTAAAATACTACTAAGGTCACACAAAATTGGTATTTTTTGACCGTCTGATTTATTTAAGCCGAGAAAAGTTAAGTAAATAAAACATATATTTTTCCATCTATTTGAAGAACAGGAACGGGTGAATTTTAACCTATTTTCCCATTAAACGATTATCCTGTTCATTATCCCTGCTAAAGTGACACTCAAAATCAACATAAATTTTGAATGATGAACCTTTAACTACTTCCTAAATATTTTTTACAGAAAATATTAATTACTGATCTTGTTAGATTGTAACTGTGTATTTAATAGCTTCAAACGCAAACATGCTAAATGATTGGTGAGTGCTAAAAGATTTGCTGTGATCTTCTATCGTCTCATAATGTAGAATTTCCGTGTGTTCGGCAATCAGACATTGTTGTAACGCCTTAAAGTTTAAAACTTGTAGAGCAATACTACAGCCTTATTAATATCAACAAGTCTGTATTTGATTCGGGTGGATGATATGAATATTATATGAAAAACAATAGAAACAGTTTATATTGAAATGCCTTCCAACTTTGTGATCGTTTTTTAAACTTTACAAACCTTTTTCCTAATTTAAAACTTAAGAAATAAATCCGTCTGGCAAAATCTATATCCAGCAGCCAGACATTTTCAACCATTTCGGAGTTACTCTTCCTTTTTCCTTTTGCCACAAATGAACTGCGGAAACTTGGCTGTGCAAATATAAATGATTATGCGCAAGGGTATTCAAAATATTAAGTGGTTGTAGATGTAAGGGCATAACTATTCCAAGGTTTCAAACTGCACGTCAACCGCTTTAATGTAAACACGCAGTTAATTAATTCGTGGTCAAGCTGTTAAGATATTGTTTAGATTTATAATCCGTATTGAAAAAAATGGACCTCACTTATTTAGTGAAAATAAAAAAGATGTTTATACAAATATTGAATAATAAATGCTGTGTATATAAATTGTGATGGATGGTCGTTTATATTCCAATAACGATGTTCAACTGTTCTATAAAAAGGGCAGTTGGACGAGCTGATTTATTTTATAAATATAAGTCATTCAATAATAAGGTCAGTAAGGATAAAATAATATTCCCCTCTCTTTGTTTTGACTGTAATTAAGCAACTTATAAATTAATGCAAACACATTTAAGATACAACTTCCCTAAATAAACACTAACCACAACATCCTTTAGCATATTGTTTTACGCACTCATTTCACGCAGATTTTTTTTATTGCTCATGAATGCTATCAAACCGGGTTTTTTTTTGTCCATCGGATTAGGCACACGTCCAACGTAAACAAAACAATATATGTACAAGAATTGTTTCTATGCAGTAAAACTGGGTGGCGGTTCCTTTTGGCGGTTTTGTCCACCAAGATATGTTTTTTGGGAAACTTTTCTAAAATACCTTCTTAGTAACTTATCAACATATATTGCATTTTAATAAATGCCCGTTTTTCAATCAAACGGTGTTTGTTTTCCTTCAATCCATACTAGTTCGACGTCCTTGTACATATGTAACTTTGACCTAGCTACATAAAATACATAAATGCAATTTTATGCAAAAATAAAATTATTTATAGCGTTGTACAATTATTAAGCTTTATTTCTGTACGTCCGTGACACGGGATTTAGACAATATCTCGGGAATTAGCTATACGCTCACTTTATCCCAGAAGCCAATCAACTCCCCCCTTTCCGTGTCACGTGACGCTAAAGGCCAATCAGAAGGCGTCTGCCATTCTTCTTTGTATTTTCTGGCGTATGAAAAGCGCTCGCCAGTCTCTGGAATTTATTTTACCTCCACCTCCACACACCCACCACTTTTATTAGTAGCGTTTTTGTAACCCACAAGGTCACCCTATTTCTTTTCTCCGTTTCTTTCACTTAAAGGCTCCGTACCTTAAGACATAACACTTTTTCTGAAATACCTTCTAAGTAACTTATCAACATTTATGGCATTATAATAAATGCCCGTTTTTATTCAAACGGTGTTTGTTTTCTTTCAATCCATACTAGTTCGACGTCCCTGTACATATGTAACTTTGACCTTGGACAATATATAAAAGCTGTACTCTGACGTAATGACTGTTTTGAGAACATATTTAATTCTTTGTTTTTGAATGAGCCAATTCCTGCATTAATGTCTGAACACCAGTGATACAAGGCTGTTGACAAAATATCAGATCGCAGTTAAAATCAGCTAATTATGAGACAAAACTAAAACAAATGTTCAAACTGTCAATCTGTGAGAGTGCAGCTTAAATGTTTTCAAAAGGTTATTATATAATCAGAATTTTTTTTTTATAATACCTATTTAAGACTACTATTGATATTCCGTTTCAATCATATACTTTTCTTCTTTCATGCATGCATTAAGTGAATGTTCAGTTCACTCCTTTAAACAAGTAAATGTACGTAATACCATGTATGACATCTAAACACATTATTGAGAGAATGATTAAATGATTAGGTTTGACTGTTTATGTAAAGTATTTATTTATAAGAGTTTGAGTACACATGAATTGTTATGAATTAAACTAATTCCCAGCAGACACACAACGTTGTTTTAACGTTGAAATAATTTAAGTTACGCGGTAAGTAGGTGACCTGATATGGGATATACGGGGCAACGGAACAATATCTGGTGAGAGCGAAGCTCGAACCAGAATATGGTTTCCATCGCCCCGTTTAGTACAGTATAGTATTGGTCACGACGTCGATCAACAATATCTTAACATTGAAACAACGCCGAAGCATCAAGGTTGGAACACAGTGAAAAGATGAAAAACTGGCCCTCAGTAGCATTGAGTATGAGGTTTTAGACCAAGTGCGAATGTTCATTTATTAATTGTTATTTAAATAATACATAATCTTTTTGAAAATGGCTAGGAACTTTGGTTATCCCTTTTTACTGTTATGGCCGCAGGTGAACTCCTATAAAGAGCCTTTTCATACGAGCTTATTAAATATTGTTTGTATTCACATTCCATGACATGTACTTCTAAATACTTAAATGTTTACATTAATTCTCGTCAATATATTTAGTGTGGTTGATTGTTCAATATTCAATACAATCATAATTTGTATTACGCACTTGTCCATGTTACACGTTCTAAGCCATTGCCTTTTATTTCCCTTTCCAAAACTGAACTGCGCATGCAAGTTTCTCATACCATGTATAACAATTAATGTTCTAGAATGTGCATATCTTTAGCTTTAGATGTTATGTAATCTGCATGCTCAGCAAAAGAAAATACATGTTTCAAGTTTAACAAGCTGAACCACTTTGCGCACAGTGTGTGTAAATCACAAAATGACCATTAAGCTCAAATAATTATTGGAAAAAGGATCCTGACGACGGCTTTCAAAACGTGAAGGATGTAATCACAATCTCCCCTGTACTTGCATATTATGACCCTGTCAATTTGCCATGTGACAGTAGGAAAGCAGGTTTAGGTGCCACTTTGTTACAAAAAGGACACCTAGTGGCTTATTCGTGAAAATCAATGACAAAAAGCGAGAAAACTATGCTCTAATTGAAAAGAAAATGTATGGCATTCTATTCGGTTGTCGTAGGTTGGAACATATATCACGCCAGAGTTATCATAGTTCAAAATGATAATCTCACCTTGGTATAGATAATGGAAGAAAATATTGTATAAGGCCCAGCTAGATTGCAAAGACTGATGTTAAAATACAAAGGTATAACATCAAACAACAGTTTAACAACGGAATAATGTACCGTTCGCAGATGCTCTATTTAAATAATCCGTAAAGGAACGTTCGCTAGCCACTAGAAAGTTAAATGAGATAAGGAAAGAAATTGAACTAGACAAATGTCTTTGGACAAACAATTATGTCTGTTTGGCCAAACAAGAAAAATGTCCTAAACAGGTTACTGGAATTAAATGATTGTATCCATAATCTTTTGATGAAAGTCGTCATACCAAACTCCCTAAGACATGATCTGCTGAAACTGTCCATATTCGACATAGAAACATGTTTGCAAAAGAGTTAGAAAACTAGTCTATTGGCCTAGCTAGGTTAACTTCAAAAATCAAATACACTATAAAAGTGTGCACAACTTGCTAAAGAGAAAAGGAACTCTAAAAGAAACTTGACAACCACGTGAGGCGCCTCTATAGTTGGAACATACCGTTTATTCTTCTCAATAATTACATATATTGAAGTCGACTATTTATGCCATTTATGCCATTACTTATCGGTAGGATGAAGTGCATATTTGGTAGATTTGGTGTACCATATCAAGCTATTCTTTAAATATTTTGCTTCGTCACATTCGGGACACCGTCAGGTTGGCTAAATACTTTCGCAGTAGCAATAGTATAGTATTTAGATGCTTGACAGACATTTTATTGCTCGCAGTTTTGAATAAGGCAGCACTTTTATATAACAGCTAAATACTTCTCAAATACTTCTCATGAGCACCAACAGCGGTTGCAACAACAGTCTAGAATATCAGTTATATAATAATATCAGTGTAATGACATTTCCTACCAATATACAAATAGGATGCCCACGTGTACCACGTTACATATACAGTTTTAACAGTTTCAACTTGACTTATCACCCAGGGACCGTTCATGCGACGACATATAACATTTTGAAGGTGAAAAACGAACCAATGAAATAAGTTTAATGACTTAAAATACAATTTTCTGAAAAATACAATTGCAATAATATGACATGTTTTTTGTTTATACATATTCAATATTCGCCTCATACACTCAGCGAAAGAATCAAGGTCAGCATAAATATGCTATAAAAGTGCTAATTTTCAATCGTTTGCTTCTTTAAATGAAATACTTCCTCAATATCAAGCATACTTCACTGGGAAGTACGTTTATCAAATTTTAAATTAACAGAAATTATTTTACAAGTAGGTGTGGTGATATGAGGATAATAACAATAGCGACTGCAAATCCAATATGTTGCAGTCAATACTCACACTTACCCTGAAACAAAGATACCAAGTTCATATTGCCCTCTTTCATGTCAACGGTTTTTCATTTAAACAACAAGATAAGCTCGTTTATACAACCTAGTATTTATATTTGTCATGTCAGATTGTCGAGTGTTTAAGGTCTGTTCTTACATGGTCGGATACGTTAATAAATATAATTATAAAATTTAGAAACTAATGCAAACGATATTTAACTGTAATAAGTATGTCATCATCATAATATCTTATTCCATTATTTAATTTTGTTATAAATTCAAGTCCGATATATACTAAATGAATAAAATTGAAATGTATCTGCAATGTAACACAACTTTTTTATTATAACTATCATTTTTGTCTTTTGAACTTTGTTTAAAAAATTAGTGTGTGCCTTCTCCTTAACATGTATGAGTATGTACCATTATAAATATTTGTATATATTGTGATTGTCCTCATGGGCCGTATGGCTTATTTGATGTGAAATAAACCATCTTCTTTTAAAAAAAAACTGGTACCAATACACAGCAATCTGCAAATGAAATCTCAATCATGCATTCAGTATTCTCCTGAACTTTATTATCCCTGCAAACTGTTCCAGTTCATGGAAGTTCTCATTCCAGGACATTTTCGATATTTTTTGTTGGAAAATCTATACGAACTTTCACATTTGATACATCCTCCTGAAATGGAAAATTTATAATGACGACTGTTGTCACATTAATTTAATTTTGTATTATCTATTTTAATAAATGTAGGCTCATGTAATTAAAGATCTTACGACAATTTACTAATTAAGTAGTTATGATATTTTTCATAAAGGAAGTGAATAATAACAATACCCCAAACTATCGTATACTATCTAAAAATACATAAACATGGTTTCATTAACATAAAATTATTAAACACATACACGTAAAACGATACAACTTGCGTCTGCATATTTCTAGACCTTCGGAAAACTAATAGAATCGAACACAAACGTTTGACTGTTCAAAATTAATAGGAGTCATCTGTTTCTGTCTCTCTCTGTCAGTCGAATTAGTGATATGTCATGATAATTTCTAAAGCCAACGGACCTTGCTACACATGCGCGTTTACGAGTTTACGTGTTACGGTGAAGGTTTCACGTTTTTAACACTCTGACTATGACAACATGGCTACCACATACCTCAACATTCCTTCTTCAAAACATAACGAAAGTAATGTGTACTATACATGTTTGTTTCGAAGAACAGTGTTTATATGATCCAAACTTTGGTTGAAGTCAAATAAAACTCTTTTTTTTAGTTTTTGGATGCATTATAGAGTTCCTCGAATTTCGTGACACAACGTTCAAGGTAATTTCCGTCCATTGTAATTCTCTTCGACCCCTGACACAAACATGTATGTATTACGTTATGTGCAAAGAACTTGATAGTTATTGTTCTCGGTAAACTTAAATGGAACGATTATATGTATTATTATTGGGTAAAAACACAAACAAGCCAGATAATCAACCACATTGGGATAGAGTATTGCAAGAGAGTCATGATGGCCCTGAGTCGTGTGCACCTGAGCTGAGAAGAAAACAATACTGCCTAATAACATATTTTGGGTCGTACATCCAATTGACATGCAGTAGGTCATTAGTCGGCTCGGCGCCCCAGCAAGATTATTTGATATTGTCAAATGAATAGTTTAAGATCACTACCTAACAAAAACTAGAGATTGCTTTTTTGAAAAAGCGCTTGTCTCGCCTATTGTGTGGTCGTAGCTGAGAAAAATAAATGATGGACATGCAATTTGTAATTTTGGACTGCAGACAAACCAACAGTGAAGTTTGGTTTATTCACACGTATTAAATAGTGAAGAGAAAAAGTGTTGTTGATTAATCTTGGAAAATGTAAATGAAGTTCCTGGGCTCCAGCTCAACCCAGAAACAGACTATAAACATGCTTTTTCCGCTAAACAGGCGGTCATTTTTATTCCCGACATAATAAAAGCACTCGATGATACTGGTTTTATCTTAAATGTAAGCTTCTTGAGTGAAATTCAGCTGAAAATTGGTTAAATTGGTTCTACTTTCATATATTTACAAAATAACCGAAATACGTGTGAAGATTAAATATATTTATATGGCACTGCATTTCCCGTTTTCTCAAATAAGCCCTCCTTAGTGTGATATTATATAAAACAAAACGAGTCATACTTACGGTTTATGATGATGTCCGTTCTTTTGCTCTAGCTCGGAAGTGTCATTGGCTCTTTTTTTATACACAGCTCCTTGAAGAGCTGGAGCCACTGTTTCGCACCCGTGAACCTTTCTGACAAATTTCCTGGATATTTGGGCTGAAAATGTAACCTGTAGAGTATTAACAAGGTTTTTCCATATTTTAGCTCTGTGACCTAGATATTGACCCCAGATGTCCCATATTCGAACTTGAGCTATAAATCATCGAAACAACCTTGCTGACAAATTTCCAGGATATTTGGGCTGAAATTGTTACATCTAGAGTGTTTGCAAGGTTTTTCCATATTTGGGCTCTGTGACCTAGTTTTTGACCCCAGATGACCCGTTTTCGAACTTGGTCTAGAAATCATCGAAACAACCTTTCTGACAAATTTCCAGGATAGTTTTGCTGAAAATGTTACCTCTAAAGTGTTAACAAAGTTTTTTCAATATTTGGGCTCTGTGACCTTGTTTTGACCCCAGTTGACCCATATTCGGACTTGAGCAAGAAATCATCGAATCAACCTTTCTGACAAATTTCCATAATTTTTGGACTGAAAAAGTAGCCTCTAGGGTGTAAACAATATTTTTCTATTTTTTGGTCATGTGACCTAGTTTTTCATCCCAGATGACCCATATTCGAACTCGTCCGAGTTATTATTGGAACAAACATCCTGGCCAAGTTTCGTGACGATTGAGGCAAACATATGACAACTAGAGTGTTAACACACTTAGTGTAGACGGACGACGGACGACGGATATTCATCGATCCTAATAGCTCACCCTCAGCCTACGGTTAAGGTGAGCCAAAAAGCAGCGACGTATATTTTTAGAGGGGATAGTATGGAACCCGTTTTGATTCGACCGGCGTTTTTTTTTCAATTTTTCATCATTCGCGCTCTTTCTGCTTCGAACTATTTCTTCTGTAAATCTGTACAAGCTGACAAGCTAGGGTGTAAACAATATTTTTCTATTTTTTGGTCATGTGACCTAGTTTTTCATCCCAGATGACCCATATTCGAACTCGTCCGAGTTATTATTGGAAAAAAACATCCTGGCCAAGTTTCGTGACGATTGAGGCAAAAATATGACAACTAGAGTGTTAACAAACTTAGAGTAGACGGACGACGGACGACGGATATTCATCGATCCTAATAGCTCACCCTCAGCCTACGGCTTAGGTGAGCCAAAAAGCAGCGACGTATATTTTTAGAGGGGATAGTATGGAACCCGTTTTGATTCGACCGTTTCAGATTTAGACGTTTTATTTATTTATTTCATTATAACAAACTATTATTTAGGCAGCGTTTCCTCTCTCACGCACGATGGTGACAAAAACACAACGTCAACGAGGTCAAAAGGAAAACATATCTGACGTTCTAATTATATTTAATAGAATAATTAATAAATACTTGGAACAATCATTCATTAAAGAGTGGTGGAACAGTTGTTGGCTTTCTTGGTCTTCGGCGTTTTTTTTTCAATTTTTCATCATTCGCGCTCTTTCTGCTTCGAACTATTTCTTCTGTAAATCTGTACAAGCTGACAAGCTAGGGTGTAAACAATATTTTTCTATTTTTTGGTCATGTGACCTAGTTTTTCATCCCAGATGACACATATTGGAACTCGTCCGAGTTATTATTGGAACAAACATTCTGGCCAAGTTTCGTGACGATTGAGGCAAAAATATGACAACTAGAGTGTTAACAAACTTAGTGTAGACGGACGACGGATATTCATCGATCCTAATAGCTCACCCTCAGCCTACGGCTAAGGTGAGCCAAAAGGCAGCGACGTATATTTTTAGAGAGGGGAGTATGGAACCCGTTTTGATTCGACCGTTTCAGATTTAGACGTTTTATTTATTTATTTCATTATAACAAACTATTATTTAGGCAGCGTTTCCTCTCTCACGCACGATGGTGACAAAAACACAACGTCAACGAGGTCAAAAGGAAAACATATCTGACGTTCTAATTATATTTAATAGAATAATTAATAAATACTTGGAACAATCATTCATTAAAGAGTGGTGGAACAGTTGTTGGCTTTCTTGGTCTTCGGCGTTTTTTTTTTCAATTTTTCATCATTCGCGCTCTTTCTGCTTCGAACTATTTCTTCTGTAAATCTGTACAAGCTGAAAATCACCATTTTACTCTCTGCACATTATTGTAACGTTGCATTTTGTAAGTATAAAGTGATTCTTTCAGTCATTTTTGATTCAAACACTCGGTTATACTATGTTTGTGGTATAGATTTGTGTTAAAATATATCAATATTTTATTAATTTTTTATCTGTATGTAACAGTTAGATGACATGAAGTGAATTCTTAATGATCAAGATTGGGCGGAGTGAGCGTAGCGACGGAGTCCTTTTTAATAAATAAGAATTCACTTCATGTCATCTAACTGACTTAGAATACTACCTCATTGGCTGATACATATACAAGTCAACGCAAAATCTGACGCAGGGACTGTGTATTTGAGGACTGTCAGTAGGTGGATCTTTAAACACGCGCGGAAGTTGAAATTCTTAATGATTAAGTCTACTAGTTAATGACTGTCTATCTGCAATTTTATTGGCTGTAGGTTGTTTTCTAATGACTGTTTATAAACAAATGAGACACGAGCTTGAACGTACCATTTTCATTTGATGTGTCTTATTAAAGAATAGTGGTATGGATAGTTTTATATTAAACATTTGTATATTGTATTGTAAATGTTAAGCAATGTGATTAGCACGTCTCAGGGTATATATTTGCCGAACTATCCAGTCCAGTTGTGCCTGAGAAATAAACACATGCACATCGTAATCACATTTTACAACCCCACCGACCGAGTAAGCAGGGTTTCAGTACCCTGTATTGAGGTCAAAATGCACAAATTGTGAGAATATGCATTTATGCTTTATTCCATTTAAATTGTTTGCAAATAATCCATTGACTTATATTTATATGCTATAAGCACACGTAGTTCTTGTTCAGCCCCCGCTTTTAAATCGAAAAGGGTCTCATCGACAGTCTCTTGCCAACGACCAATATCTGAAAAATTATCGTAGCCTACAGATATGTTGCCGTTGCTGTTCTCAGACTGGTTTTAATCATTAGGTAAACATATATCCCCATATTCATTCATGTCAGACATCACGTCTTCATTCGAATCTTGTTTTTTTAAATAAAAATGCGCAGACCTTTTATGTTGAAACCTATCATCACGTCTTCTAAAACTTTTAAAACAAACACGATTCAGTGCTAAGGCCACAAATTGATCATTTGTTCTACGGATTTTGCCAAAAAAAAGTAGGAGCGAGCGAGCGAAAAAACCAAACTTTTTATTAAATTTAAGGCAATTTAGAGGCGAGCGCAAAGCAAAAAATTAAAAAAGTTTCTTTCTTACCAAATTTATTATACAATTATGTCAACAAATGCTTTTTAATTGCAAACATATAGGTTCTCAGTTTTGATTGTATTACATGAAAATCTGTCTCAATATTTAACAAATGGCAATAAGATCCAGTGCTTTACTATTCAATTTAAACGTGGATATAGGGTAAAGACAACATTCCTCATAGTAGCGTGCAATTATCCGAAGACCAAAAAGAAAACTATTGTATTCATTCCGAAACTTACTATTACAAAAAACATTTTACACTTGTAAGAGTAATTAATCATTTGAGCATTTCCAAATGTTGGGTCAGGTATAAATTTGAACCTCTTGAAGCACATGAACAAATTCTAGTGACTTTGACATTGCAGAAGATCGAAAATGTACATAACACAGAGAACATTTTTTAAAAAAGACACTGTGGATTAAATTGCGGGACAACATAATTGAAGCAGTATCAAACAAATCTGCAAATGTGGCACCGGTCATTATATTAGAGCAGGTGGTGGAATAAAGATGTTTCCCTTTCAAAACCTCACATTTACCACGAGCTTATGGTTCATAGGTCCGTGCCTTGAAAAGAATAACATGACGGCCTCGATAGCTTCAATGCCCGTAAGAAACAGGCCACTTTAATAACAGGCCACTTGACTACAAATCGATCAAAGAAAACAAGTGGATAAGAACAAAGAATTGAGAAAAATAAAACAGTCATTTTACTTATAAAAGGTTGTATTTTCTGATTTAACTGATTTTTTTTTATACTGTGCATGTATGTGTAATGCACTAGTCAATTGTAACCACGGTACCCCAAGATCCGGGGAATCGCGGGGACTTTGACTTACGGTCCAGCCAATCACGGGTAAATCCACCGCATTCCCTGCGGGGCCACCTGGAAGGTAAAAACACTGCCCATTTCACCAGCTATCCCCGGTATAACCCCGGACCTGGGGGGGGAGGTTACAATTGACGGGTGCATAAATACAGACTGTTTCTATAACATTTACAAGACCTTCTATTTTGATCTGTTTATAACAATTATGAGTATATGAAAACTAAGAAATGCATTTTAGATATTAATAATAACTCATGAAAACATGTTTAATTGTTGTAAGTCGTGTGTCCGTGTATATAAATATAAGTTTTGCACTCAAAATCCGATTTAGTTAATATTTAACACTACATTCTGAATACAAAACAATGAATTACTTAAAACACACATAAATAATTGCCTTCGGCGCTGTGCAACTGTTGTTGTTTACTGAAGACTATAATCAATTGACAATGACACTGATTTTCATTTAAAACGTGTATTTTACATTACGAAAAGTGAAAGTAACCTGAAAATTAATACCGAAAATAAATAACAACGGTGCGTCCTGCAAAATATTCCCGACAAAAAGACTGTCAACAAATATCGGCTGTTTTGCGGTTACCCGGACCTGATTTTGTCCTGACACAAGGAAAGTTTGCTCGCGAAAAATGTAAAGCATGGAAATACTGTAACATCCGCCTCATACGTTTAGTTTAATAATTAACTGTCGAATATATGTGGTGGATCACTGCTTACACCAAGTATTTTACCCGGTAAGCAAAAGTATTTTTTATTGTTGATCACTGCTTACACCAGGCCTAGTGCCTGGTGAGCCAAGGTATATATGTTTGTGCTGAGTCACTGCTTACAACAGGCCTAGTGCCTGATGAGCCAAAGTTGAAGTTGAATTCACTCGATTTCAGTCTATGTAGTTTAATAATGATCAGTGTTGAGTATTCGAAAACGCAAGTCCGTTTCTCAATTTAACGTTATTTATTCAAGTTATTATCAATGCAACAAAGCTAGGTCAATTATTACAATGGCGGACATGTTCGGTGGACAGTTGACGAGTTGATTAATAGTTTAATGAAGTTAAATTCAATGTAATTATAATGATTATTTATTCTTAAATTAGTTTAAATAATATGCGAGGTTCATTTACTTAATAAACAATGCGCGTGGATTCATTTATAATACGTTTCAAAAGAATATACCTCGCATGTTTGTTTACAAGATGTTGAAAATAGTTCAATCGTAAAGTTTCAGAAATGTCAATTGTGCCAAGCTCGAACTTGACACTTCTTATATACCCGCAAGATGGTGCAGCAATGCTGCAAGGCTTTTGATTGGTCTGCAGTGCTGCAGCTCACATTTGCAGGTGAGAAGAAGGTGCCAAGGCTCGAGTACAATACAACAAGTAAATATGAAAAGTCTTGCAAGACAATCATAATAATATATACATCAATCGAACGAGAATGACAAATTGCATCCTATTCGAACACTTAATTAAGCAATCTCATTTTAATAAAACAAATATCTTAATGCTGCAGAAATAATATTATCATTCATCCGCGAAACAGTGTCATAGCAACAATCGAATCAAATAGTGCGCTTGCAGCATTGTATTTGTAATCTTTAACATGAGCACATTTATATAAAACATACGGGAAAAGTTCACTCCGATAAATAAATATAACTGCGCTGTAACCCAACAGTTAAAATGGCGGACATATTTGTGACAGTCGTGTGTACTGCAAATTTATAAACGAATTAAACAGCTTCGATTCAAGGTATACTTATGTAATTTATATCTGAATTGAAATTATAATTATCAACATATTCATTTACTGCAAGACTTCTGGAATTATCATAAAAGAAATGGAAACACAGCGACAAGAAAACAGACTGTAAGTAACTTCGGATATCCGGACAATTGTTAAAATACAAGGGGGTACAACATATTACAATACCTTCAAAAAAGGCGAAGTCGACGTTGCAGGTTTAAATTCTAACTAAAAGAAATTCAGAAAATAGAGGAAATTCAGAAGTAAAAAAACAAAAATGCTCGGCCAAATAATAGTATGTGAGGGCAAATAAGAAGGTTTTTTTTAATTTATTTTTAGTTTTCGAATTTTAGGTGCGGCAAATCCGAAGAACAAATGAACAATGTGTTGTGGCTCAATGAGAAGGACGTTGATAACAGACTTGTCTGAAGTTTGTCCCGGCGTTTTCTCCCTAGATGGCGCCACCTTTCTTGGGTACTTGTTATCCTTATTACCCAAATGTATCCGCCCTAAAACCTCAGCTTATGTTTTTAACTAGGATATTAAGTTCTTTGAAATTCCAAGTCGATCAAAGTCGACTGACGATCAAGCATACTCTTGTTTAAAGCTGTCGTCATTTCAGCCCATCAGAACTGAAGCTTCATTAAACTGCCTCTTCACTCCTTTCTGCCTCCTTTAAGCTCTCTTCTAATAAAGTAACACATTTAAAACGTTATTGTTAAAAAGATTAGTCTACGAAAAGTTGTTTTATCCAATCAAGTTTAAATGTTAAGTAAAAAGGCCTGCGAAGCTTTTTATTAAAAATTTGATAAACTTCAATTCTTTAATCTCATTTAGTTATCAAAAGTTCAAGCTTAAAGCACTGAACAATCAGTTCAAAAAGTTGAACAAATAAGTTGTCCCTGGATTGTCACTACAATCTGCGTTTTTTTATTTTATTTAAAATCGTTACTAAATTTAACTTTAACTTGGACGTCAAAATAAACTCTCCAGATTTCTTGTTGATATGATGCTCACCCGATACTCACCTCCACCGGCTGCTTATCGACTCTACCACTATGCTACTATACCAATGTTTGAGCAATGCTGGGATCCAAACTTCCCGTACGAAATAAAGGGGCGGATTCCGGGCGGAATTGAGGCGGAATTGACGCGGAATCGATGAATTCCGCCTAGAATATGGACGGAATCATTATTCCGCCCGATATCACTAAAAGTTTTTAGTGGATTCTGGGCGTAAACAAATTACGGGCGTATTTATATACTTTAACATTTGTGTGACACGGAATTACGTACTTTTTTCACCGAAACCTTTGGGACGGAATATCCTACTTAAACATTGTAGTAGAGCGTAATTTCGAACTTAGCCTTATATTTCGAAAGTCATGAAAATTATTGAATTGTTTTTGTTCCCTTTATCATTTACATTTCACATAGCGAGTTAAAAGACAAACATCTTCCATGCTTTCATCTGAACACCACATACTCCTTGTAATATAAAAGATGCAACACAAATAAAAATAAAACTACAAAGGGAAGTCAAACACATAAAGGAAAAACAAACATGACCCCATGATATAAATTTACACTCAGCTTTTATGAACCTTAAAGGCCACTTTAAATGCTACTTATGACACGAATTGGGATATTATAACATCAACCACTTATAGCAAGTGAACTAATTTAGCCCAGTCGGCTATGAATAATTGTCTTCCACTCGATTCGATGTCATCACATACAATACTGTGCTACAATATTTGACTCACCGATAAGCCTCATGGGCTATCAATGGGGTACAAGATCAAGGTGTTAATAATTACTCGCCTTATCGTGCGCAAATCTGGTCGGATTTCCCTTTGTGAACCTTAACCTTTATGAAATCCGGTCATGTGTTTTACAAGATGCCCACACGGAAACCATTACTGATAGACAAACATGTACCGCACTTTCGGTTCGTCATTCATAACGGATACCCAGAAGTTCATATGTGCAACGAAAAAAAGACATCAGCATTAACCCTCGGCTTTCCGCGAAAGTTTCCGAGTAGTTACAAATGCTGCCGGTGTTATCATAATGAAGCTTGCCGGAATCTACCGAGTTCACATATATTCATTTTAATATGTTCGTTTAAACAACAAAATGTTAAGTTCTACATTATGCTGGAATAACGGTTTCAGTCTTAATTTTAAAAACAATCTTTAAATTAATAAATTTATAAAACAGAAATTACTGCATATACATGTGTTCTTGATATTTCAGCAGCCACTTCACAAGCAGAATTCGACTGCATCTCCATCAACAAATTTCACAGCAAAGGTAATGGCTTTCTTGATTTAACCTCTAAAGTGCTTAATTAATTAATGTACCATACATATTTTATAAAGATGTAATTCATGATAAAATAACGGTATAAAAGACAGCAGTTATATTAAAATAATATGGATTGTGTGAACAGCTAAAATAAGTCATCATTTAATTGTTATAATTGTTGCAATTAATCAAACAACTTTTACACTTTTACAGTTATCGGAGCAACTTAGAAGGTCAACTTCGCAAAGAAACTCATGGCATGCCAAGCATTTTCACTCCTGTAACCCCAGGCAACTCTGTTGTGGTAAGAATACATTTCAATATTGCTAAACCGTCAGTCATCACGTCTTCTGGCCTCCCGAAACATAATCATGTTCTCTACTTATTTTGTTCATACAAGTATCAGAATGTTAATCAAACGGTTATTTCAGGAGTCGTTGCTACATTAATGAGTCCATCTTTGAAATTCCAGTTACTAACAAAATGTGTTATTAACAATATTAATCAGAAAAGAATGAACCTCGTTTTAAATGTGTGTTCTGCAAGAAACACTACAAATTTAGTTATACCTGTTTGTTTCATCATAATGTTATGATACTATAATGGCAAATAGAACCTCACGCTCAGAAGTTTGTGACTTTGTAAAAGATAAATAACATTTTCTTAGCTAAACTTACTTTAATAACCATTTATTTGAAATACAATTCAACCAGCCTTGAACTATGGCAAGCAACTGAAATGGCATGTTACGTACGACTTTATTTCTGTAATTGTTGACTTGTGTTACCGGGTTATCCATAGATCATGTTTTAATTCAAGAGTGTAAATTATACAATACTTTCAAATAAACCTGAAATAAATAATTTCAATAAAAGGAAATCATTAAAACTTTATTTACAATATACAGTATAAGAAAAAACTTTCCCAAGTTTCAACTTATTTACAGGTGAGGCTAGTACCTCACAGTGAGGTTTATAGAACGAAACATGTACCACTCTATCCGAAAGGGGGCAAAAGGAGACAACTTGATGTATGACCTCATTGACAAGGTGTTCACCATTACTAAACTGGCGAACTCCATGGAGAACTGGTATTTGGAAACCTCGCCCTGGTGAGGCAAGTAAGCATATGCTTGGCCACTAGCAATACTCGAAGGTAGATACTGTATTACAAGTAGACTGCCTAAATATATAAACTTAAGACAGAAGTAAAGGCTCATGGTTACCCTTTTACAAATCATTGTGCAAAATTATCTACTAAATATAGCACTCGTCTTATATCACTTTTATAAGTGTGTTGTTGTTGTTGTTGTTGTTGTTTTAGAAAAAAACACTTTCGGTTCTCTTATGATAAGAAAGTTTATACTTTCGGTTTAATAGAAAAAAATAATGTCTTATTTTTAGAGTATGTGATATGACGGAAAATGCTGCCATGACGTTCCCTGAAGTAGATTTAAATCTGGCCACCACTAAGAGGAACACGTATGCGCGATAACAGTTGACAAATACTAGGCTGATAAACAATAAGGAAGTACTCATTCTACTGTGAAGTGTACTAGTGACTGGACTTATATTTTATAGCCAATATGATAATTTTACTTTAATTATTCTGCGAATTTGTATTTGAAATGCAGAATAAATTGAGTAAGCTTTAGTATGGTTATTCACATTGTTTTTAAGTCCGTTAATTCAACATAGTTTTCGCATGTAAATTATTTCGCACATATAATTAAAATTAATTAAACTCCATGTGACATATGTATGAATATCCGCCCGTAAACTAAAATTCTGCCAGTAACTGAAATTCCGTCTGAATATGAGATTCCGCACGTAATCTAAAACTCCGCCCATGACCGAAATTCCATCTCATTCTGAATATCATCCCGTAATCTGAAATTCCGTCCGTAGCTAAAAATCAAGCTAAATCTGAAAATCCGCCCGTAACCTGGAATTCCGCTCGAAATTTAAATTTCGTCCCACCTCATTTGCATATTTCGCCCCCAAAACCTGGAATAAACATTATATTATTCAAACTTCGCCTGGAAAAAATCTCCACCCGGAACTTATAGTTAAATTACGTGTCAATTCCGGGCGAAAAAAATCGTACGGGTACATAAGATGATTGACTCTTGTGATTATTTGTTTTGTTCTGGATTGTTCTACAGCTTTCAGATCCTTGTATTACAATTGGAACTGTTTATAAGTTGAAGCCAGGTCAATGACTATGAATCATGATTATATGCCTCATGCCATAGGCAGGGCAACTTAAATGAACATTTGAGATACTAATTTGATATTAAGCGTTTATAAAACTCAGTGCAAAACCAGGTGGAGCAAAGGTAAATTTTGTCTTATGTAATAACCCGGCTCTTGTGACAGCGCTTAATTGTTACCGTTTACCAATAATGTCGATCATGACAAATAGAGATTGACACAGACAAATCGAACACAATAGCAATCGAAAATGCAAAAGGCCGCCGACAGCCCCGGAACCATATGTTGAAAAATACCCCACCCCCACCAGAAAAATGCTTTTGTTCACTTAGGAATGCTACAGCAATCTTGAATTCAACAGGATTGCCTAAATACGAAATTCCATAAGCTTATTTTAACCTATGGTATCTCGAGCCATTCACACATTGAGAGCTAACCCATCGGTGTTTTTAAGCTTCTACAGCAATGGTTCTGAGCTATGGAATGATAAAACGTAACATCTTCCGAAAACGATGATTTTGGCAAATGTCAACACATGGTAGCAAAGACAAAAGCAATGCTTTACTGTGCGGACAAGATCTGACATAGCAAAATGTATGCTCCCAGGCAGATATTTACGAAATTAATTAGTTTAATAACAGGATCAAAACTGGGATATCTTGGCCTTTTTCCTGATATCACTATGTAAATGCAATCGTTGTTCATGATGTGCCCGGACATTTGCGACCAATAAAAAATGTTGACATTCGTTTTAATGTTCATTTTCTTATGAGGAAATGTCTATAAATAATTCTTGTTAACTGAAATCGGTAACATTGATAATTCGAAACAAAGTGAGTAACTGTGTTAACCACATTCCATAATCATTTCTAGATATCTTTGAGGGGGGTAAAATCATATAAACAGACTTTCTGTTAGTATAAAAAGTGCAATTTACTGATGATTTAACCAAACCGGGCACTGACAAGCTTTTAGGTAATGCTGTTTTGCCTGTGCATAATTGACAATAATTTAATTATCTCTTTTACTAACATGTATATGACTTGTTTTGTGTAATTTCCGTAACGTTTAAAGTTCTAAATCTGCGCAAATTTTGTTTGTGAAGGTCAGAATTCATAATGTATAATGTGACTCATCGTTTTGTTTTTCGTGGCATGCAGTCCGTACTTCAGCTTTCAATCGGAACACATCAATGTTAAACGATTACGTTCAATAAATGAATTTTCAGATTTAATTGGTACTGAAGATTTGAATTATAAAAATTTACAGCATATAAACTATAATTATAATAATTTTAACATCTTTTCTGATAATTTATATGTTGTGCACGTTTATGTACGGATACGCTATTTATTAACGATTGTTTACTTCAGATTGATTTCATATCGCCAAATAGACGTGAGCGTCTACCTACATGTACATTGTCTAAATCAAAGGGCGATAACCATCTTCTGCCAGTTTTAACGATAGTTTTATATTTTATTAAGGTTTTTAAAATTATCAGATGTGTGAAATCTAATGTGTAAAAATATATGCGAGCACAAGTGGAGTTTTTTGTTTATTTTGTGCATCATAGAGTACAAGCACACATATATTAAAATACAGACAAGAGATAAAGATAGGGACCGAATCGGTCGATGTGGATAGCTCGACTGGCCAAAACTGCAGTCTAAATACCAGATTCATGTTATTACTGGGGTCTTACTGTTGTTAAGAATATAACATCAAGATAATCACCCGTGTTTCGTTTATCGTGTTTTTGAACACAGTCCATCTAGCAAAAGACTGACATTGTTGTAGACCTTTAACAGTAAGTAATTTTAGTTGTGACAATTCTAACACGGTCTACCGAAAGGTACTGACGCACGTTTTGGCCAACCAATACTCACACTTTGACCCATGAGCTGTGACTCCTCCGAGTTTTAATTTTTGATATACCTAAACGGGTGGAGTATACCATTTGCATACGTATCTTTCAAGAGATTTTTACCCTAGAAATTTACTGCAATAGCTCCCTAATGACTTTAGGAGTCAAGTGAAACAGATTTTTGGCTTAACAATTATAGTTATATTACTTGTTAATATTAAACCTAAAAATAATTACTTTCGTCAACGGAACGCCTCCACTTTTCAGCCCGCCAATATCATGGACTACTTCTGAGAGAAATTACTCTTTCACCTTAAATGCAACTGTTAGAAAGTTAATGGCTATGTATAATTGTGATGTCAAACAAGCCCAATAATTTTATTCAGTAACTTACCGTTGAGTGTGACCTTGAGCTTAACCTAAATGCATGAGTTTTGTACTCCTTATGGTAAAAATTTGTGCAAAGTTACTTTAGACGTCTCCTTCATTGCCACGTTGCAGCTCGCACAGGCCCAAACATAAGGGATTTTTAAAAATGAACCTATAGAGTGTGACCTTTGACCTATAAATACGAATATATATATGCGACACACCAGTTGTTTTAAACCCACCAATGCATGACCAAGTTACAGCCCGGACAGACAAAAACCGGACGGATGCATGCAGGGAACATATACACCGATATGCCATTGTGACGACTTTAGCAAGCTGACACAAAAAACGTCAACAAAAACGATAACTGCCATTGTCTCGACTATGTCCATCTCAGACAAAAAGGGTCAACAAAAGCGATAACTGCCATTGTCTCGACTATGTCTATTTCAGACTAAAGGCGTCATCAAAAACGATAACTGCCATTGTCTCGACTATGTCCATTTCAGACAAAAAACGTCAATAAAAACGATAACTGCCATTGTCTCGACTATTTCCATCTCAGACAAAAAGCGTCAACAAAAACGATAACTGCCATTGTCTCGACTATGTCCATCTCAGACAAAAAACGTCAACAAAAACGATAACTGCCATTGTCTCGACTATGTCCATCTCAAACAAAAAACGTCAACAAAAACGATAACTGCCATTGCCATTGTCTCGACTATGTCCATCTCACACAAAAAAACGTCAACAAAAACGATAACTGCCATTGTCTCGACTATGTCCATCTCACACAAAAAACGTCAACAAAAACGATAACTGCCATTGTCTCGATTATGTCCATCTCAGACAAAAAACGTCAAACAAAAACGATAACTGCCAATGGCTCGACTATGTCCATCTCACACAAAAAACGTCAACAAAAACGATAACTGCCATTGTCTCGATTATGTCAATCTCACACAAAAAACGTCAACAAAAACGATAACTGCCATTGTCTCGATTATGTCCATCTCAGACAAAAAACGTCAACAAAAACGATAACTGCCAATGTCTCGACTATATCCATCTCATACAAAAAACGTCAACAAAAACGATAACTGCCATTGTCCCGATTATGTCCATCTCACACAAAAAACGTCAACAAAAACGATAACTGCCAATGTGTCGACTATGTCCATCTCAGACAAAAATCGTCAACAAAAACGATAACTGCCATTGTGTCGATTATGTCCATCTCCGATAAAAAAGCGTCAACAAAGACGATTACTTTCTTCTAAACTATGTGCGAAATCCTACAAACTGTTTCCCTGATGCAGTAACAGAGCACCAGAGTTTAAAGTCTGATGCTGACGGGCTTCTCGTAAAACAATAAAATATGAGGTTTACTTTCAGAATATACAAATATGCCATATATGGAACAAAATAAAACACTGAAGATATTTTTTATTATAATGTTCTCTACTAAATGGATTATTTTTTCTGTAAAAAATCATCAATCTACAAACTAGGCTAATCGCAAGTCGTATCGCAATCTACAATGCTTTAAACTCCCAACGATCAGACTATCGGAGAGGTGTGGCTTAACAGTTCAGTACCCGATAACTGAAATATAGGGGCTCAATAAACAGATTGTAGAACTAAATGTACACAAGTATGGCCTAGAAATGATCCAAAATGTGAAGTCTTTAGCCCTGACCAACTGACCCATGCCGAAAGGAACAGTTCATAGATTGAATGGATGGTATATCTTTCGAAGTAAAATTTGCATTTTTAAATTAAATCTTGTTTCATTGCTTTAAAATGTTACACCCAATTCTATAACCTATGATCTTGAACATTTTCAAAGAATCTCAGTGTAGTGGCAACGAATACCACATGACCAAAATAGCATATCTAGCAGAGTAAGATATAAAAAGTTCTGGTCAATGTTAGATCGCAGAAATGCATGAAACAATCAAAAGTATTTCAGACAGAAAGCTGGACTAATGCAAAGGGACAATGTTGACGAGACAATCTTCAGAATGCAAAGACAAATAATGCCAAGATGTGTACTTTCCGAATTCGTCTGATCAAAATACCCAAATCCAGCTAACATTACCATAATGATAACACCGTGTTATATTCACTGGAATTGAAGTAAAATGCGTGACAAATACATAATTCAAACACTGATTCTAGATAGTGTTTTTTCCCATCTCAGATAAGTAGATCCAAACATTTAACCATGCTAGAAATTCTTATCTTGCCTACGGGTAAAGATAAAACAAGTACCCGTATTGAACTCGTTTTTAATGGTCATCACATTGTAATTACCTCCCTTGTTGAAGACTGTCTACTGTAGCATCATAGAAACCTTGTCTTGTGGCGATATTTAAAATGCTAATTAATTATTTCTCGCTTCAAATGTCACCATAGAAAAGTTTTTACGCACCTTACAAGAAATAATGCTTCACTCTCCTCGGAACTTTTTAAAGACCGGTTTGACACATGTATAACAAACATAAATTTTGAGTGATAAACCTTTAACTAATTACTAAATAATGCTTTTATGGAAAATATAATTAACGATGGCAAGATTGTAACCGTGTATTTAATAGCTAAAAACGCAAAAATATTAAATGATGGGTGAGTGCTAAAAGATTTACCGTGAGGTAGAAATACAGTGTTTTCTGCAACTTTCTTTAAACTCGGTATCCTTCATAAGAACCATTGTTTTCGACATGTATTCATCTTTATATGATATATTATAACAATTTAGCCCAAAAAACACCCAATTTTAAGAAAATATCAGGTTAGAAGATAGCTTGGAGATGGCTAGATTTTCAGGGTAAGATTATGATTCCTTTCACTTCACTTTCCTTCCTCTCATTGCCATCTATCTTTTTTTCAAGATTCCTTTCCAGCTCGTAAATAACTTTTTTCCAAAATATGGAACGAACAAGAACCGAAAACATCAGCTACGGGGATCTTACTAAAAACATATGTTAAACAGGATAATGGTTCGTGTGCACTGCACTTCCCCTCATATCCATCAATCATTAATAAAGGTTCATTTAAATCATTTCACTAATTTCAGAGATATGGAACAGACAAGCATCGATTACGAAAAAAGGTTAAGGGGAGATTTCTTAATCAATATGCATAACGGATTATGGTTCCTGTGTACTGCACTTTATTTTATTGCCATCTATCTTTACCAATTTATTACAATTACATCAGTATTTTTAAAGTTATCGCAGGACAGGGTTTCGAATGACATACGGAAGTATCGACAGAGGACCAAGAGGCGACTATATCCTCATCACTTCCAGGAGCATAATAAAATTGAACGCTAAATTGTATATGTACTGGTATATCACTATGTTAAATACCCAAAACAAGAAACAATATCAATCTCTTATTAAAGTGACACTCTTATTCAAAATCAATACATACACAAGTATAACAAACATACATTTTGAGTCATAAACCTTCAGCTTCTTACTAAATAATGCATTTATGGAACATATTACTAACTTACAACAATTTTATAACCGTGTATATAATAGCTGAAAACGCAAAAATATTAAATGATTGGTGAATGCTAAAAGATTAACTGTGATCTACTATAGTCTCAAAAGGTAGAAATACTGTGTTTTCTGCACCTTTCTTTCAAATAAAACACAGTATCCTTAATAAGATCCATTGATTTCGATATATATGAATCATTTTTGGTCAATTAAAACAGTTAAATATGGGTATTAATGACCTCAGATTTGATTTTAAAGGGAATATTTTGTGTAAAACACGTGTCGCTCTGATCATTGCCTAACGACAACACAACTCAATTTGATTTTTTTATGTGTTGCAACGCAGAAATAATTGATCACCTATTACAAAAAAATCATGCAAACAATAACAGGTACAATATTCCTCAAACATTTGCGTTTGTTCAGTCAAACGTGCATCTTACGTTAGTCATACGTAAATTAGACACCACTGTGATGCCCGTGCTACCCAGGAACAAACTTAACTCCACTGAGATCAATACACTTTTACATAAATTCCCTTGTATCGTTTGTTTCTTTAGTGACTATATGTTTAGTAATGTTCATATCCTTAACAAATAAATTAAGAGTTGTACTGTGGCACAATCTCTATTCATGTACATATATGTACACTCGTGAATGATCAACTATCCAACCTTTAATATGAACAGAACACAAGTTTATTTTCACACATAACATCACACATATATACATCAATGAAGTAGACTATGATAGTCCATGATCATTTCCATTATTTAACACTTGCTTGGCGGTGATTATATGTTTTTTTAACTAGTTGAGATATTTTACAGTAATAAAAATAGTAGCAAATGTTAATCAAAAGAAGAATTATTAATCCTTATTACAACTATATAACGACTGGTATTAAAACATATAATAATCATGTATCATGTAAAGTAATGAAATTCTTTCTCTGAGCAAATGCTTTATACACGAAAATAGAAAGATTCTTTAACAAAACAGTATGATCTGTATTCAGCAATTCTATTGTTTTAAAGATATTTGGATTAGTACGATAATATCTAGGAATATATTTAGATCTAATATTTGTATACAGGCTGCATTCAACCAAGAAATGAACTTCGTCTTCTAAGACATTACAATGTGGGCAAAGTCTTAGTTCCAAAATTGTATTATTCTACCTACCAACTTCTATATTTAGTCGATGCGACGATAATCTTAATTGGCTTAAGGCAATTCTGAATTTCTGTACATTAACACACTTAAGATAGGGTTTTAGTTCAAAATCAGAAATGTTTCTATAAAATAAAGCTCTTGAGGAGCCTGACAATCTGCTGTTCAAATTTTGAACATAAACGTCTCGTATTCTTTGCTTTAAAAATGACACAAAATTTGAAATATCACCAACTCCTTGTGCAAGCCAAATGGGTACGAGTGTCTCAAGCCCCAAGCAGGTAACTATACGGTTATCTTAATCTGAAAGCTCTCAATCTTGAGTTCAGGATTTTATCCTTAACATTGTAATCAAAGTACACTGGCGTCAAAGCCACTGTATTATGACAGCGCACTTGCTCCTTCAATGCGATAGAAAATAAATGGCCAAAATTTTGAAACATCTACGCTCTTGTTCTTTGGAAATATTATGTGAACTTTCACATTTGAAACATCCTCCTGAAATAGAATAAAAACATTTATAACCATCATAATTTAATTAAGTCTCACTATTTTCACCAAATATGGACTCTTGATAATAACAATATAACCACAATTCATTTAAATATTTCATTATTATCTTATTAAGGTAATGCGTACTATTAAAACTATAAAAACACACAAATATAATAATTTTGAGCATGGTTCCATTGATCTTTTATGAAAAAACATTAATTTTGATTCCCTAAAAATACTAATCATGAAAGTAAATGCATGTATGAACCATCTGCTTATTTTAATCATTTTTGCATAATTGCTTCTATTCTTTCATAACTCGATTTATCGGATACCAGCTCTAGTTTCTAAAAAAGTAGCACCACGGAGCGAGCGCAAACTCTCGACTTTTCTTCGAAATACTTTGAGCGCTTATGAGTAACGGTTAGAATTTCAGTTTTTCCACTCTGACTCCGACGACACCATGACTATCAAAACACCTCAACATTTTCTTTGAAAACCTGACATGCTTAAAAGGGAATCGGGCAAAAAATTATTATATCCTTCTTCAACGTTCTCAGACATAAGTTTTCATCTTTGACGAAGAAACCATTTAAAGGAATCTTTTGCCCAACATACATGTTTGCTACGAAGTACTGTGTCTACATGATCCAGGCTATGGTTGAAGACAAAGAAAACATGTTTAAAGCGTTCTGGAACATTTTTACGGAGTTTTTCAAGTTCTTTTACACAACGTGGAAGGTCAGTTCTGTCCACAACAAACCTCTCTGACATCTGAAACAGGTATTGATACAATGACTGTAAAGAACAATGATAGTTATTCTTGGTAAACGTAATTTGAACATTTATATGCATTGAATTTGACTATGGGTTAAAATTACAAACAAGGCAAAATATCCACATTGGGGTAGGCTATAAAAACAACAATGCCTTGAACAGGCCTGAAGCTAATAATTAAATAAAGGCTCTAAAAAAGCAAACTTTCGTATTATTGTTTTTCTGTTATTAAAAAAAGTTACCGTTACCGAATCAGACGGACAAACTTTCGGTCGCACCGAGTTCACTACTTCGAAAATGTCTTCAACATCGGTTGGTGAAACAAAGATGTCAGCCACATCATAGTTCTTAAAGTCAATTTTCTCAACACTTCGAATTTGTGCAATCAGTTCTCTTCGAGCTATCCAAGCTGAAGATGCCTGTTCAAGAGAATCAATTTCCTTCAAATGGACTTCTCTGGATCCATGTTCTACTTGTATGCTAACAGCAGCAGCAAAGACCTTCAATTGATCCTCGTTTTCAACGAGGTATTTGGTAGATTCATCAAAGCCTGTAATATAGATTTAGAATAAGCTAGAATACTCTCTTCCAGTGAGGTACTTGATGAAATCATTCCTTGTCGAAGATCCTTTTTTTAAATTTAGGACAAAATGCGTGGCTTTGACAAATGGCATATAAACATCATAACTTATCATTTTTCTGGTAGTTCAAATCATGAATCATTAACCTTGCTTTATTATCAAAATATTATGATGTGACCAACCTTGTTCGAAGCAATTCTTGGCTACGACGGACGATTATCGGAATATCTTAATGTGACCATAGTTGTTTAAAGCAATTGTTGCCGACCACGACAGTGGGCTTTATCAATATCATAACAGATCCAATATACTCAGGTAAGCTATAAAAATAATAAAACAATTAGCTACTATACTCACTTAGCATTTTTCTAAACAAGCTTTCCTTCAGCCTTTGCAAATCATCAAATTTATTCAGGCAAATTGATTCAGACTTTACTTCTCCGCCTTTTGGTTTCTTTATCTTGAATTGAAAGGCCACTTGGAAACTGTATCTATAGGCTAATATGTTATCTTTTCCCCAAAGATTTTGAGCTGAAAATAAACGGCTGCCATGGCTTTTCATCTCTGTATTTTTACAGTGTTCAATATAATATGAAAGGAATGTATGCAAGGTGTTCACTGTCAGAAAGTTTCCATAGAACAATATGTTGGCGATGTCTTCACATCTCTTGCAATCTTTATGTTGGTACAATTCATGTCTGGTCTCCTCGGTTGCCGTGAGTGCTTTGATCAATGTAGCAATATACTTGTTTTCTTTCTTTTTAAAGTCCACTGAAGATGTTGTAGTCGTATTACTACTGTTGAACGTCACGACAGTTTTACCTGTTAATACAGATTTTATTTCGGCATCACCATGACAACAATCTTCAAAAATAAAAATGTTGTCAACTGACTTTAGCTGCTGTATTTCATTGCACAATTCAACGTCTTTCATCAATTCATTTTCACCCAGTTTGAAAAAGCCTTCCTTGGCTTCAATAGTTGATCCTGTCACACTCTGAAGAGGACCAATTGACTTCTTTTCGTTCTTTGCAATTTCTTCTTTTGTCTGGAGACCATGGTGCCCCGAGTACACCACTAGAAGAGTTTTGAGGCTTTTCTCTTTCAGTTTTTTAATGGCATCTTTAACTTTGCCCCACATCTTATTGTCTTCCTTGTCTGGTTCATCTGGAGTAACAACTTCAATGCTTTCCTCCCTGTTGATTTTAAATAGAAATCATGTTGTCTGATTGTGTGTGAATTTGTTCATTTTTTATTGTAACAATAGTTTATCAAATTCAATACAGTCTATTTTAAAGTTCGACAATATTAGATATTTTGGCCAGCAATCCAAGTATTTATATAGGTGAAAATGGTGTTCCTTATGTATGTTTAAATTAAATAACTATGCCTATTCCTAGGGACTTGTTTTATAAATTGGCATAGGCGAGGTATTTTTATGTGTTTGCCTGTTCAGGTGCAGTTTCTTATTTTTTAAATGCCAACTTTGAATAGTGTCGAGAGGTTACAATATAAAGGTTCACTTTTGTTTTAGTTAACTTGATGAAAAGCCAAGTGGTGAGAAAATACACTGTGTTCAGTATAAATTCAGACATACGAGATCAATCCGAAGATCAATTTCAAATTGTGCCCATCTACGACTGTAATACCTCACTGAATTAAGGCAAGGGCGGAATAAACACCAAAGCTCAGTTGTTCTGTTCCCCTTCCAGTCATACAAAGGGCACACTTTAGCTTTGGTTTTTCACTTAATATTTTTTAACATATTAGGTTAAATTTGCATTTTTGGGACGACAGCGACACTAACGCCACCAAGGCATTTTATTGGATAACAAACAAGCTGAAAAATCTACCTGATGCACATGACAGGAACACTTCTACTTGTGATAACCTCTTTTAGTCTATGTACATCATTTTTGAAAGCATCTGCTACAACTTTGTCTTTGTCATTTCCTGCAATCAAAATGGCTCCCCAGTTTTGCCCTGGAATGCAAGAAATAAGAGGATATTTAAGTGCAGTTTAAAAACTCATTATTTCACGAGTTTAATCTAATTTCCTCTTGGTAAGGACACAAATAATGTTTTCTTCCAAGGAAACAAACTAGGTGTTACAGACGAGGTGATAATTAATCAATATGAACTGGGCCTTAAATAAATCTACCCAGAGCATGTTCTTATTGTTCTATAATGAAGAATGAAAAATAAAATAAAGATTAATGAACAGAAACTTTAAAGGGCAAATACTAGAAGCTTACCAATGAATGGCTGCACCTCCATTTCGCAAGTGTGACAAATGATTGGATTCAAGAAGGAATTTCTTATGCAAGATGCGCACACCTTGATAGGCGACGAACATAATACGGCATGTTCCAGATACTCGCTTTCTTCAGCTAATGATAAAAAACACAATGTATGACATCAAGCTCGACTTTGAAATCATCACAAAACCGAGATAAACTTCTTTCCTCCTTGATCAAAAATAGGTTTTAAAGTTTAGTCAGACTATTTTCCTACATCTCCCTCTAGCTTATCAATACCTCATAACAATTTACAATAGAAGGTTATTCTATTTTACTTAATGTCGAATACCGATTTATTTCAGATTTAATGTGTTTTTTACATCTTACGCGTTACTTATGTAGAATTATGGGTCGGGTGCGTAACATGGAAGATGACAATTTTTTGATTATGCAAGTTATTTTGATTTTTTTTAGTTTATCTGCAATCTGATGGATATTTAAAAATGCACCCCCAAAGACTGAACGTTTTGACAACTTTTTTTATTTTTTTTTGTCTTGGAACGAGCCATTTTTGGCGAAAATCTATGGAAACCAGTTATATAAGACTGATGACAAAATATAAGATTGCAGATTTTTATATTTAAATTCAAAAACTGATGTTTGATGGTCTTTACCAAATTTAAGAAAAGAATTATTGAGTACAAAATTTAAAACTTCAATGACATCTGTGCATGTCCAATAGATATATTTATCTGAGCGATCTTTAGTAAAAAAAAGCCTTTTTAACATTAACAGCCATGTAAGTAGTTTTCTCCGTCGCAAAAGTTTTTTCGATAAGAGGAGTCAATTTGTTTGTAACTAAAGATGGTGGAATAGATGTATAGAGCGTTGAAAAGTCATAAGTATTTAATACTAAGACTTTATACCGTCTTTTTCAAAACCATTAACTAAATCTAAAGAATTATTGATAGACCAAAAGATATTAATTCCAGAATTCTCATAAACTTTACTACAGTATTTTTTCACATGAAACTTTATAGCAGTTAAGCATGATGTAAGTAAAATTGAAACTTGTTTAGTAGAGCAAAAAATAAAATTACCAATAACTCGTGATTTATACGGATTTTTATGCATCTTAGGCAACCAGTGTATTGTAGGAATGTTTTTGTGATCATCATTCAAAAGAACTTGAAATTTAGCATTATAATCAATATGATTTTTAATAACACTTTCTTCATCGAGTTGGCTAGAGTTGTAAGTTCTGGAAGATTGTAACTCTCCAATAATAGTATTTACATCATATAAACGTCAAACTATGATTACGTTATTAGCTGTATTATCAGCTGTTACAAATACAAGTTTTTTATGTAGGGATTTGATATCCATTATCAACTTTGGAGTTATCGAAATAGACTTTGGGGGAAGTGCCAACGGATTACTGTTAAAAAACTCAATTTTCTTATCTATTAGGTACAATATTTTATTCATCCACGGTAATAAGGCATTTGGTTCAACCCCTTCTCTTTTGCACCAGCTTTTACTATTTTTGGATAAAGTGTCTGTCAATTCTAATTTACATGTATGGAAATTAATTTCAGATGCAATCCGTTATTTAGGACCTTTATTAAGCAGTTTTCTAAGAAGATTATTTTTAATAAAAGAAAAATCTCCTGTAACAATATGCCTAACAGGGTTGTAGCGGTACATGGAGTCAATACAATCTCATGAAGAAGGTGTATTTGCGGAAATATCATCTTTTGATACTACTTTATTATAATTAAATATGAAATTTCTAATAGGCTTTTTATATTGGTAACATATCATTGGCATTTCTATACTCTTAAAGTTTTGTGGAATACATTTTTCTACATTTTTATTCTTAAATAAATTATCTAGATTAAGAAGATCTATACCCTTGTTGCTAAAAGAAAGTTTAATGCGATATCTTTTGCTAGTATCAACATTTTCAATAGTGGGATGAAGGTAATGTTTAGTATATCCATTAACGATACAAGCGCATTCATACTTCGGATCAGTTCTTAAAATAATATTATCAGCTTCCCTATCAAGTGACCGTAAAGAAGTTAATGAAAGGGAGCATAAAGTAGAAAGAAGCCGATGTTTGCCATTTTGTAACAAGACACTATTACATTGCTTCATATCAATTGTTCTACGTTGTTTTCTTTTAATGTTTCCATTAATTCGCTTGCCATGTGATCTTGTCTTACGCTTTCTTTCTTTAAATAATGAAAAAAATATCAATATTATTACATTTCGAAATATTACCTACATTAAATATATTATCATTAAGTCCACGCGGATATGGAGTTTGCAAGCGTTTAATCCAGTTAAGTTCTGCAATGCATCTTGCTTTATATTTATAAGAATTACTTCCTTTATCTGTAAATATAAGGTGTTCAACTGGATGAATGGTTAATTTATCTAAGCTATGTCCAGTCTTGTAAAAATGTTGATATAGAAAATTTAAGGAGTTCAACCATTTTTCTATTTTTAGTAGCAGTGACCTTGACCTTGAATCTAGGTTCCCTAACGCAATCCCATGAAAGGTTTCCATAAACTCTCCCTATAAACCAAGTTTGGTCAAGATATGTCAATCCTAGCTAAAGTTATTTAGTTTTAACCGTGTTTCTATTTTTAGTAACAGTGACCTTGAATCTAGGTTCCCTAACGCAATCCCATGAAAGGTTTTCATAAACTCTCCCTATAAACCAAGTTTGGTCAAGATATGTCAATCCTAGCTAAAGATATTTAGTTTTAACCGTGTTTCTATTTTTAGTAACAGTGACCTTGACCCTAGGGACACTAAACGCAATCACATGAAAGGTCTTCATAAATTATTCCCATATACCAAGTTTAGTCAAGATATGTCATCCCTAACTAATGTAATTTAGTTTCAACCGTTTTTCTAATTTTAGTAACAGTGACCTTGACCTTGACCATAGGGACCCCGAATGCAATCCCATGAAAGGTATCTATAAACTCTTCATATAGACCAATTTGGTCAAGATATGTCAACCCTTACTTAAGTTATTCAGTTTCATAGGTGAGTTTGACGCCGCCCGCCCGCAGTTTGGTCAAGATATGTCAAACCTTACTAAAATTATTCAGTTTGAATCGGGTTTTTTCTATTTTTAGTAACAGTGGCCTTGACCTTGACCCTAGGGACCCCAAAGGCAATCCCATGCAAGGTCTCCATAAACTCTTCATATAGACCAAGTTAATTCAAGATATGTCATCCCTAACTAAAGTTATTAAGTTTCAAAGGTGAGTTTGACGCCGCCCGCCCGCCCGCACGAACAACGACGTTTGTCATTCTAATAACCAGGTCTCACTATGTGAAAACCTGTATAAAAACTGTAAAAATGGTATATCTGTGAGAGTGCAGCTTTAAGTATTCGATAGTCATATGTAATAACAATAGTCAGAGAGTTCTTTCTGAGTCGCTCTTAAGCACAGACAAAGGTTATTGATGGGATAAACTGATTGGTAACCACTGCTAATACTTTCAGCACATGTTTTCCCTTATTTACACAAGAAAAAGGACATTCAACCACCATGGTTTAAGCATCTGTAAGGTATTTGTAAGATTTTTATCTGGTAGCTTTCTTATAAATAACAGATATAATTTTTCCTTTTTTATTTATTTTTTGCTGAAGAACTATATGGGTACTTCAAAAAGTAATGTTATACCAAACCACACACATACAATCTCATATTTTGTAACGTTATAATGTACGACCCCTGATGTACAAATATGTATACCAAAGCATTTTTGCATTCACGCTAGTCATTGTCTAAAATCATCAGATTGTTTGGCTTCAGAGAATAGTTCTGATATTATATCTCTGTCCACCTATCATCTTTTTGGACTTGGGAAACGTCACATAAACCAAAATCTGACTGCCCTCAATACGTTCGAGCATATTTGTTTTAATTTTCCTTGGTCTTAAAAATCTATGAAAATCGAATGTATCAAGTCAACGCAAAATTTCCAAATGTCTTATTCAGAAAAGTATTTACGCGCCCTATTGAAAAAAGATCTAGAAGCAAAATCACAAACCAATTATCACCCATTTTCTTCCAGAAGCAATATGCGACAGAGTCAAGGGTTTTTTGCCCTCTATTACGGTGCTGGATTGAGCAGCTTTAAATATCTCAATCTAGTGTATATGAGATATTCTCATTCAAAATCAGATCATTATTTCAGTAATACATCAAAATCTTCAACTGTTTTAGGTTTAAATGTAAATAAAAAAAAATCCAAGATGTTAAAATTTAGACTTTAGAAAAATGGGAAAATTTAAGTATTGGACATCATCAGTGAAATTACTTTTTGAAGAACACTCGTAACTACGCACACGATGAAAAGAAAAACTCACCAGCTTGATTTGCTAGACACACTTCGCATTCCTTCCCTGGATTTCTGCTCCACTTTTGTGCATCTACTTCTCGCATTAGTGGCTTTAAATGTAAAGAAAGTAAATAACTTACAACAAAATTTGGGTGTTAAAATATATTGGTAAAAATACGAAGAGCAAAGTAGTTATGCAGCATTTACCAAAACAAGTTTTTAATAAGGCAGTCCAAAGGACGGCTATATCCCCTGCTGTTGTTTTTTAGAACATTTCGTTTTTCTAAATACTTACATAATGAAACTGTGAGATCCAGGAGAAATGTTTATGTTGTTACAACAAAAGTTTCTAATACGTATTGAAGGTCACTCAATGAGATCCATTTGTACCAAGTTTGTACAAAGTTATATGGTAATCCATCAATGGACAATTAAGTAATAGCGCGGACAAGAGCATGTGTACTCTGACCTTTAAATGTCTCGTGTGACATTGACCTTTGGGGAATTGACCCGGGTCAAGGTCACTGCACACCGTTTTAATGAAAACAACATTTGTTCCAAGTTATATGGTAATCAATCAATGCATAAGTTAGTTATAGCCCGAACAGGAAATGTTACGGACAGACAGACAGACTGACGGACGAATAATGGGCATTCCTATAATTCCCTTCCCACTCTCTGACGGGGGATTAAAAAGATGTTGAAGGTGTTAGTATTTTTAATGTAAAAGAGTGTATGGTGACTTGAATGAAAAAATGTATGCTATCGAGATTATAAAAAGCTTAAATAATGTCTTGAATATAAAATGTTTTTTATTTTGTTTTGAATGTAAAATGCTTGTATTCGGTATTATTTTTGTATTTAGGTTTGTATTCTGTCTGGAATATCAACTGATTGAATTATGTCTGAAATGAACAAGAGCGGTCACAGACAGCTATATCCCCCGCCTCATGGGGGCATTTTTTGTAACGAAAGCCAATCAATGGTAAGGGTAGTTTCTCTGGAACATAAGAAATACGTAAAATAAAAAGGGCAATAACTCTTTCAAAAATGGTCGAATCTCGAAAGCCCGACAATATGCGCTGCGTCACTATACAATCATCAATCAGTGAAAGTTTTGTAGAAATTGCATGAAAAACGTAAGAGGAGTTGCGAAGAAACCAATTCTAAAGGTAAAATAAAGAAAGGGCAATAACTCTTTCAAAAATGGTCGAATCGCGAAAGCCCGACAATATGCGCTGCGTCACTAAGTCATCAATCTGTGAAAGTTTGGTAGAAATCGCATGAAAAACGTAAGAGGAGTTGCGAAGAAAACCAATTTTAAATGTAAAATAAGCAAAGGGCAATAACCCTTTCAAAAATGGTCGAATCGGGAAAGCCCGACAATATGCGCTGCTTCACTTTATGATCATCAATCTGTGAAAGTTTGGTAGAAATCGCATGAAAAATGTAAGAGGAGATGCAAAGAAATGAATGTGGGACGGACGGAGGCACACACGCACGCATGGAATCGCGCATACCATTACTATATCTCCTCGCATTTTCAAGGCATTTGTATTCTTTCCTAAATGTCAATTATGTTAGATAGCATTTGTACTAAGATATATGGTAATGCATAAGTTAGTAATAGCTCGAACACGAAATGTAACGGACACACAGACAGACTGACGGATGGACGAAGGGCATTCCTATAATTACCTCCCCACTCCGTGACGGGGGATTAAAAAGATATTAAAGGTGTTAGTGTTTTGAATGTAAATAAGTGTATGGTGACTTGAATGAAAAATGTTTGCTGTTGGGATTATAAAATGCGTAAATGCTGTCTTGAATATATATCTTTTTATTTTGTTTTGAATCTAAAATGTTTATATTCGGTATTAATTGGAATTCTTGAATGTAAAATGTATACTTTTGCGAATTTACGAAAGATGTATTGAATTGATGTGAGCTGTCTTGAATGACATCTGTTTTTGTGTTGTCTTGAATTTTGAATGTTGGTGTTGTTTTGAGTGTTTAATATTTATATGATATCTTGAGTAAGTGCCCTTTAGAACGTCATCGAAAATTCGTAAATTGAAAATGTCGTCTGCTTGAAAAATAATAATCCAATTATTAATATTTAGCAAAATGGTGTATTGAAGAGCGCAATTTTATATAAATACCACATATCAGAGTAAAATCTAACTTATAAGCCTTCAGATGTATGAGGATTTTTATCTAGTAACTAATTCTTTTTATGACACGCTGTCAAACTAACATATTATCCAGGAACAACAAAATGGTCCTGAGATTGCGTATTTGTTTGAAAGGGGTTTAAACAAGATGATATAAGTGCAAAACCGTAAATAAAACCAGAATGGGATTATTATGAGAAAATTGTGACCACAGAGTATCCCCGATGGAGACAGTCAACAATCGAATTGTGATCTTCAAGTCACATCTACGGCAAATATTTAGTTTAGCCCATAAGTGCCCATTGAAGGTCATCTCAATAACAAAACCTGTAATAAGATACTTTACTAATTTAATTGTGGCCTAGCCTAAAAGCAGATGTTTTTAGTAACTGCAAATCATGTCAATACTGGTCCATTGAAAAGGAAACCTACTAGAAAATAACAAACAATAGCTGTCACAGTATGTGACGAATGCCCCCGAATGTGACATTGACCTATGAACAAGGTCAGTACATGAAAAATTGATCTTGCCTTTATGTGTCAAATACATATGGCAAGTTATTTTAAATTGCCTCTGAACATAAAAATGACCTTATATTTAGCATTCCATTGAACACTTAGTGTATCTTTCACCTTAGAGGTAGGAGGGACACGTCGTCTTGGTATGTCGAACACATGAGGCAAGTTATTTAAAAATATGTCAATACAAGGGAAAGTTACAGTCCAGACACGACAACCTAAACTCAATGTCCTTATATGCAGCATTCCATTGTGAATAAACAAATAAGTGTGACCTTGACCTTAGAGATACTGAAACGGGTCTTGCAAGCGACACGTCATCTTGGTATGTCGAACACATGTGGCAAGTTATTTTAAAATCTGTCCATACAAGAGAAAGTTACAGCCTGGACACAACAACCTACAATCTAAATGCTTATATGCAGCACTCCATTGTGAATAAACACTAAGTGTGACCTTGACCTTAGAGGTAGGGATACGGGTCTTGCACGCGACACGTCGTCTTGGTATGTAGAATACATGTGGCAAATTATTTTAAAATATGTCCATACAAGGGAAAGTTACAGCCCGGACACGAGTTATTGAGCCGGACACACGAACGGACATACGGACGGTGCCACCTTCCGGGGCATAAAAAGTTCATTTACAGCCTATTACTGCATGGAGCCTCTTTACCGCAGTAAAATGTCATTTGAATGCCAGTGGAATACCAATACATTCAGGTCGTAAACATAAACACACTTGTACTCCAGGAAAATACCACATAATACCGGTGAAATACCCCTGCATTCAAGTGGTAAACATAAATGCACTGGTATTCCAGTAAAAACCAATACTGGTATGCCACTGGTCAATTTTATTCTAGTGGTATACCATTGGATTTCCAGTGAAAAAGGTGACAACGAGATTGGAATAAGGCAAATTTTCAGTATACTTATTTCTTACCAATGGTAAATCACTTGAAAAAAAGGTTCCATCAAAATTTGATTTGATATTATATATATTTGTATCTAAGATACTTATATTTGAGGTTAGAAGAGGAAATTTAAGAGTAAAAATTAGAATCAAAATGCAGTAATTTTTGTCCTACAACTTCCACAGAAATAACCATGTTGTGAATATACAACTGATTGGCATTTTATTATAGTCATTTAATCTCCGCTGTCAGACAGTGTTAAAAGAATTAGCACAGTGACTGATAGCTGGTATAATCATTAATAGATGTGACTTCCATCCTCTAAAGCAATAACAAGAGCTGTCACAGTATGTGACGAATGCCCCCGAATGTGACATTGACCTATGAATAAGGTCAGTACATGAAAAGTTGATCTTACCTTTACAGGTCAAATACATATGACAAGTTATTTCAATTTGCTTCTTTACATAACAAATACCACCCATATTTGACAACATTCATTCTTATGTCCGTATATTCAGCATTTAATTGTGAATAACCACTAAGTGTATCTTTCACCTTAGAGTTAGGGATATGGGTCTTGCACGCGACGAGTATTTTTGGTATATCGAACACATGTGGAAAGTTATTTTAAAATCTGTCCATAAAGAGAAAAAGTTACAGCCCCGACACGACACAACCTATACTCTATGTCCTTATATGCAGCATTCCATTGTGAATAAAATCTAAGTGTGACCTTGCCTTAGAGATAGGGAAACAGGTCTTGCAAGCGACACCTCGTCTTGGTATGTCGAACACATGTGGCAAGTCATTTTAAAATCTGTCCATACAAAAGAAAGTAACAGCATAGACACGACAACCTATACTCTATGTCCTTATATATGCAACATTCCATTGTGAATGAACACCTAAGTGTGACCTTGACCTTAGAGATAGTGAAACGGGTCTTACATGCAACATGTCGTCTTGGCATGTCAAACACATGTGGCAAATCATTTTTAAATCCGCCTATACAAGAGAAAGTAACACATTGGACCTTGACCTTAGAGAAAGGGACACGGGTCTTGCACGCGACACGTCGTCTTGGTATGTCATACACATGCGGCAAGCTATTTTAAAATAGATCCATACATGGGAAAGTTACAGCCCAGACACGACAACTAATACTCAATGTCCTTATGTGCAGCACTCCATTGTGAATAAACACCTAAGTGTGACCTTGGCTTTAAAGGCAGGGACACGGGTCTTGCACGCGACACGTCGTCTTGGTATGTCGAACACATGTGGCAAGTTATTTAAAAGTCTGTCCATACAAGGGAAAGTTACAGCCCGGACACGACAACCTATACTCAATATCCTTATATGCAGCACTCCATTGTGAATAAACACTAAGTGTGACCTTGACCTTAAAGGTACGGACACGGGTCTTGCACGCGAAATGTCGTCTTGGTATGTCGAACACATGTGGCAAGTTATTTAAAATATGTCCATACAAGGGAAAGTTACAGCACGGACACGAGTTATTGAGCCGGAGGGACTGACGGACGGACGGACGGTGCGATTTTAAAAGTTCATTTATCATCTGAATTACTGACAATATTCGCAAAATTTGCCAAAAGACTAGATGCCAATTGCTACTGGTCGCTGACATCAAAGAAAAGTAAATATTTGAATATGTGTGTTTGAAGTATGTGACCTTCTTCTAGTAACTCTTTTTAAAGTGACAATTTATCATAACAAAAGTAAATTCCTAGATATGAAAAGATAACAACATACCCACCCCACCCTTCGGCCCTTTGACCAATTCATTCTTTGCCAGGCAAACGGCGGCTGTTGTGGGTGTGTTATAGACGTTTAAAACATGAGAATGAATAAGTGTCTTTATTTTCTTAATGTTTTTATTTACAGATAATTATTTGTGTTGTAAGTATTATTACGTATTTTCATTATATGTATATGTTAAGTACAAATAAATGTAATGTATGTCTTTCTTTTCTGCCAATATTTTACCAATATTTTCATGAATATATGTTTTATGTCGAATAACAAATTTCATTAAAACTATTGAAATAAAATGTCAATTTCTACAGTGTTTATTAAATTAAGAAAACAATAAAAAAATAAGGGGCCGAAATGTCTCAGTTGAAAATCAGGAAGAGGGCGAAAAGTCTCCAGTCGATATCTTAAAGGAGTCGAAGAGGCAAGGCCGAGACGTCGAAGGGGCCGATTTGGTAAGGGGCCAATTTGTCTCGCTCCCTTTATGATACACGGTTGCATGCAAATTCCTTTTAACATCTGTAATAAACTGTTATTTTTCGTAAAGTATGTGCTGTACATGCACAGGTAATTTGGATGGTCTGTATGTCGGCATTTGTTCTAAATGAATAGTGTAATGGTCACAATTAAACTATCTGGACATAACATATCGACAACCATGGAACATCGCCCAATCGTCAGATAACAGAAAATATTGATTTAGTATTGTTGAAAGCTAGGGTATGTGCAGCTGACGTCGCACGTCTTTTCTGTGTCAATGAACGGACTGTATTGCTCTTGTAAGCATGTCGCTTTCAGGACAGGCTGGGGTCAAAAAGCCCTCGTAAAGCTCAAGCTAATATTAGTTTATTGTGACTTTATCTCGAAATGATTGTTTCATGGTCACCCGAAAGCTTGTAGATCGACAAAGAACTGCCACTAGAAACCAGAATTTCGGTTTTGACGGCCTGTTTTTGCATGAAGGCAGTGCGACATTGTTCTACATGTAATTGTAAGTCAGCATTTCATTGAAGGCTAGTCACCGTGCAGCACATCGAAATTGGGTTCGCCATAATAACTACCATATCGTCTTCACAGATGAATTGAAGTTTAATATACAAGGGGCGGATAGCAGGATGCGTATGAAGACGAAGGGAGAACAGGTTGGACCCTGTTTACGTCATCCACAGCGATTGGTACGATGGTGAAAGTGAAATGACATGGTGCGTGATTTCACACAGTGGGAAAACAGAACTTAAAACATTACTTGGTAATCTAAAAGATGTTTGCTATTGTGATTAAATCATCGCATGCGGTATCGTAAAGATACATGACGTTTTGGCGGGACATGACATCAATTGGCCTGCAAATTCACCTGACTTCTCACCGTTCAAGCATATGTTGGACTACCTAGCACGTAAGAGGAAGCAGAGATCAACATCAACAAGGTGGTGGACCTTGCTGCTCTTTGCACAAGGAATGGGTTGGTGCACCACTTCATGTTATAAGAGCACTAAAAACAGTATGAGATGTGGGTGTGTAGCTGCAATAGAGTCAAGGGATTGCTACGCGAGGTATTGACTTTGACAAAAAAAATCGTTTTGACACCCATTTTAAATATGAAGTGTAAAATACTGGAATTATTTGGTATTTTCTGTTTATATTGTTAACAAATGTTTGGTATTAAATAAATTATGTGGCATGTCAATTGGTTGAAATTATATTTTAATCTCTATTTTTTGTACAAAATACTTGCTATACCTTTTCTTCTGAATATCTATATGGAGATTGTAAAATTTAACAAGAGCTGTCGAAAGACAGCGCGCTCGACTACGCCGCTTTGACTTAAAAGTGAATACAATAACAATGTAATATGATGCCTGTCAAAAGCAATAAAACAATCAAATTAAAAAGTGAACAAGAATCGTGATGTGACAAAACCAGGTTTTTAATGATTGGCAGAATTGGCAGTTTTTTCTGCTTTTTTCTGTTTTTTGTATTAGTGACCTTGATCCTAAGGGCCCAAAACACAATCCCATGAAAACCCTCCATAAACTCTTCCTACATATCAAGTTTGGTCACAGTATGTCAACCATAACTGAAACAGTAATCTATTTTTAGTTACAGTGACCTTGACCCTAGGGAACCAAAAGGCAATCCATGAAAGTTCTGCATAAACTTGTCCTATATACCAAGTTTGGTCACAATATGTAGACCCTTAACTTAAGTTATTCAATACCTACCCTTTTTCAATAGTAATCATGACCTTCATCGTAGGGGCCTCAAACACATTCCCACAAAAGGTCTCCATAAACTCTTCGTTTATACCAAGTTTGGTCTCTTTATGTCAAACCTAGCTAAAATTATTCGATACATAAGGTGACCTTGATGCTGCCCTCCCACCAGCCCGCCCGAACAATGACGCAAGTCATTCAAATAACTTGTTTTCCCTTTATGAAAATGTGGTTAAGGAAATAAAAATGTGCCTTTCAAAAGAAATTAAAATAAAATTAAAAAGAAAAATGAAAAAAAAATCAAGGGCCATTATTTATATTTAGGTTAAAATGGAGTTATATTTCTTGTCGTAAGATAGTCGTGTCGTGAATAATTTTGCATTTTATTTAGTGCATTGAATGATAGGTATAGAAGTTCTTTTATTAAAATCTCAACTTGCCCTTAACTTTAACTTGTCCTAAAACTTTACCTAAGTCAATCAGGGGCCATAACTTGATTAAGGATAATATAGAGTTATGTAACCACATTGTGCGATGGTCATGAACAATTGTGTGAAGAATTAAGTCAATTGAAGGAAGGGTATAGAAGTTATTAATAAATATCCCAACCTGCCCTAAAACTTTAACCTAAGTTCCATAGTCAATCAGGGGTCATAATTTGTATAAAGGATAATATGCAGTTATCTAACCTCATCATGTGATGGCCCTGACCAACTGTATGAAATATTAAGTCAATTGAATGAAAGGTATTGGACTTATAAGTGAAAATCCCTTGCCCTAAAACTTTAACCGGACACCGATGCTGGGGCGAGTAGTATAACCCTCCTTATTTTTCGAATAGTCGAGCTAAAAATGCAAGACCAATAACTCGGGAGCAAGTGTTGCAATCTGACAGATCAACAAACTTTTAACAGAACATCATGGTCACACTTTTTGGAAAAGATTTGTTAGGGAATTCTTGATCATGAGAGGACAAAGACAACATGCTCAAGAAAAGAGCAGAGTGATTTTGGTCAAAGTATGACAATTTAGGGGCCATTACACCACAGTAAATATCACAAATTGATTTTGGTGAAAGTCGTCAAGATATTTTTTCAAAAACATAACTACCATGTTTGGCAAATATTGGATGACAAAATAATGTTCATGTTTGACAGTGGGTGTGATGCAGAGGAGGACAACATGACCACTATATCATGTGCCATGTACACGTTAGCCGGCGACATAAAACTGTTTGTGTGCTGTATATCAAATGTGTTTATGTTTGTATTAAGTGCCATGATTCTAGTCTTAATGAAATTAATTAAAAGTATTTAGGTAATATCTCTGCAGTTCCAATTAATATAGTTTGTGATTAAAGAGATTACCTTGTTCAAAAATTAGAGGAAATGCATTAAAAGCCATTTGCTTTCCAATTTCACTTATATAAAATGCTCCATTTATTAAACAGAAACTATTTTTCTATCATTACCATCAGGGACATTGACTTTGACTCCTCTGACCCCAAATGCAATTCCAAATTACAGGGCACATCACTATATAATTCCTTACATAATTTTTTGACCAGAATCAATGCTTTTACTTGAAGTAACATTAACCCTGACCCCACCATCATAAAATTTCATGTCCAAGATGTTTTTCCTCAAAAAGTCATCACTAAACTAGGATCATAAGGCATAAACCATTTCTCTATTGTTGTAACAGTGACCGTGCCCCACATAGTGCCCCTCATATACATATAACTTGCCAAGTGGGATTAAGTCTTATCACTTAAGGTCATTCCTTACAAAAGATACGGATCCGAAACCATTTTTCTGTTACTGTTTTACTTTCACACAAGATGTCTTCACAAGATCTTAGCATGTGTCATTTTTCATCTTTAAACATCATTCCTAACTTAAGTTATTGAGTTGAGACTATTTCTCATTATTGTAGAAAAAGTGACCTTCACCCTTCATACCCTAAATACAATCCCAAGGTATGTATAGATAAACGTCATTTAAGTTTCATCACGTCGATCAAAACTAAATACCTTTTAGGGTATAAACACAAGATGATAACTTTGCTAGAAAAATAATTAAAAATATACATAAAATTAATATTGTTGTGTACAACACCTTTAATCTTATTTGCTTATGTACCACATCGCTTCAACACAAGTATCCTTTTTTCAAATTCCAAATTAACTGGCTATGTCTACCACATAAATCACAGTAAATTCAAACATAGCGCTGGTATATATATATCTGTACTAGTCATGTGACTATCACATTCTAAATATACACACTTAAAGAAACGCCGCAATGCACCGGAACCAGGTTTTCAATGATTGGCAGACTAAAGTTATTCAGTTTCAACCTTTCTTCTACTTTTGGTTATTGACCTTGACCCAAGGAACCCCAAACGCAATCCCATGAAAGGTCTCCATAAACTCTTCCTATAGACCAAGTTTAGTCAAGATATGTCATCCTTAACTAAAGTTATTCAGTTTCAACCGTTTTTCTATTTTTAGTAACAGTGACCTTGACCTTGACCCTAGGGACCCCAAACGCAATCCCATGAAAGGTATCCATAAACTATTCCTATAGACCATGTTTAGTCAAGATATGTCATCCTTTACTATGGTTATTCAGTTTCAACCGTTTTTCTATTTTTAGTAACAGTGACCTTGACCTTGACCCTAGGGACCCCAAACGCAATCCCATGAAAAGTCTCCATAAACTCTTCCTATAGACCAAATTTTGTCAAGATATGTCATCCCTAACTAAAGTTATTCAGTTTCAACCGTTTTTCTATTTTTAGTTAGTGACCTTGACCTTGACCCTAGGGACCCCAAATTCAATCCCATGAAAGGTATCCATAAACTCTTTCTATATACTAAGTTTGGTCAAGATATGTCAACCCTTAATAAAGTTATTCAGTTTCATAGGTGAAATTGACGAGCCCGCCCGAACAACGATGTTCGTCATTCTAATAACCAGGTTTCACTATGTGAAAACCTGGTTAAAAATGTTGAATTTATTTCTTACCTCCAGCTCCATAAGCATATCAGAAATTTGGAATGTGTTTAATAATGTATGCTGTCCCAGGCTTCCCACACATCTTTCGGCTAAATCCAGTAGGGTCTCCCAAACCTTCTCATTTCTCCAGATCACTTTCTAAAATAAACACAAACACAAGGAACATTTGGTAGCTTGCTTATCTTTTATATGCATTGCAAAGAAGACTAATTGGTTCATTTCTAAAACAGTCACAATACGCCAATGCGGCAACGCACTGACCATGCTATTTAACAATCCAAAAAGTTAGTGACCCATATAATGATCAGAAATATCTTTTATACAAATAACTTAATCAAATTTCATGAGGATCAACAGAAACTATTCCATTTGTGTGGGGAAAAATGAACGTTCAAAAATACATCAGCTTTTTCTAAAATAAACGTCCCGGAGACCTAGTTTTTGACCCCAAATGACACACCAAAGAAGCAAAATTTTAAGATCCTGAAAAATACAATAATTGACTGCGGTGCTGAAGGGTCAATGGTGTGTGTGCGAGTGAGCATATGTGCTTGTGTGTATGCATCTAAACTAAACCATTTTCACTATCCTGAAATTTGGAGTTTTTTTAAAAATTTCCGACAGAAAAAAACTGTTTTTGTGCTTAAATTAAATGATACTTTAAACTTTAACGTGACTTAGATATCCTGCATAAAAAGAGTATAGAGTCATGAAAAAAAATTCACACATTCACAAATGTTCAAAACAACATGGAGAAAAGTTTTCCGGCAAAGTTTCATAACAAATGGATAAAAACTATTGACTTTATGACAACAAATGAATTTTTGAACATGGGAAAATATTAATTAAGATTCGACCTAGAATATTAATTGTTGACCTGAGGTGACCTTATTCACAATTGTTCTATACAACATGGAACAAGTATTCAGACTAAGTTTTATTGACTTTATGACAAAAATGAATTAATGACATGGGGAAAATATTTCCAAAGATTTGAACTAGTAACCTTGTTTTTAACCTGAGGTGACATATAATATGTCTCCCCAATTCCAAGTATGCAATCTGTACACTTTTGTTTAGGCAATTAGCATAGCTCACAGAACAAGAGGGCCATGATGGCCTTAAAACGCTCACCTAAGCAAAGGGCCACAACTCAGAGGAGATTATTTTTAAAGCAAAACAGGAAGTTGGCCAGATGGTTGTTGTTGTTGTTGATCAATGTGACCCCTTGTTGTATTTTTGTAGAAGGTTACCTAAGGAAGCTTCCTGTAAAGTTTCATTGAATTTGGACTGGTAGTTTTAAAGGAGATGTTTTTTTTAAAGCAAAACAGGAAGTTGGCCATTTTGTTGTTGTTGTTGTTGTTGATCAATCGCGACCTCTTGTTGTAGAGGTTCCCCCAAGGAAGTTGCCTGTAAACTTTCATTGAATCTGGACTGGTAGTTTCAGAGGAGATGTTTTTTTTAAAGCAAAACAGGGAGTCAGCCATTTTGTTGTTGTTGCTGTTGTTGTTGTTGCTAATCAATCTTGACCCCTTGTTGTATTTTTGTAGAGGGTCACCCAAGGAAGCTTCCTGTAAACTTTCATTGAATTTAGACTGGTAGTTTCAGAGGAGATGTTTTTTTAAAGGAAAACAGGAAGTCGGCCATTTTGTTGTTGATGTTGTTGCTGATCAATTGTGGCCTCATGTTGTATTTTTGCAGAGGGTCAGCTGTTGTTGCTGATCAATAGTGATCAATAGTTCCTGTAAAGTTAAATGAATTTGGACTTGTAGTTTCAGAGATGTTTTTTTAAAGCAAAATAGGAAGTTGGCCATTTTGTTGTTGTTGTTGTTGATCAATCATGACCCCTTGTTGTATTTTTGTAGAGGGTCACCCATGGAAGCTTTTTGTAAAGTTTCATTGAATATGGACTGGTAGTATCAGAGAAGATGTTTTTTTAAAGCAAAACAGGAAGTCAGCCATTTTGTTGTTGTTGCTGTTGTTATTGTTGCTGATCAATCGTGACCTCTTGTTGCATTTTTGTAGAGGGTCACCCAAGGAAGCTTCCTGTAAACTGTCATTGAATTTGGAGTGGTTGTTTCAGAGGAGATGGGTTTTTTTTAAACCAAAACAGGAAGTCAGCCATTTTGTTGTTGTTGCTGTTGTTGTTGTTGTTGATCAATCGTGACCCCTTGTTGTATTTTTGTAGAGGGTTATCCAAGGAAGCTTCCTGTAAAGTTTCATTGAATTTGGACTGGTAGTTTAAGAGAAGATGTGTTTTAAAGCAAAACAGGAAGTCAGCCATTTTGTTGTTGTTGTTGTTGATCAATCGTGACCCCTAGTCGTATTTTTTTAGAGGGTCACCCAAGGAAGCTTCCTGTGAAGTGTGATTGAATTTGGCCAGGTAGTTTCAGAGGAGATGTTTTTTAAGCAATTGTTGACGGACGGACTGACTGACTGACGGACGGACGGACGCCGGACAAAGACCGATCACAATAGCTCACCTTGAGCACTTCGTGCTCTGGTGTGCTAATAATGTATGTCAACTATTCGCATAAAAAAATATATAACTCAATAAAAAGCTACCAAACCTTATGTGCCAAGGACATGCACAACCATATTCAGCTACAATTACTGATGTAAAGTGTCAATTATTTCTGTCCAGTGGTTGCAAAGCAATAGAAAGGCGGACACAAAAATAAAAATGGGAGTATCTTAAACAATGGGAGTATATTAGAAGCTACCTACACATCAACTTTTACTACTATTCATCAATTCTTACTAAAGTTATTGGGCGGAAACCATTTTTCTCTTTTAGTAAAACTGACCTTGACCTTGACTTCACCCCCCCCCCACAAAAGCAATCCCAAGCTAGCTCTTCACATAAACTATCTACACACCAACTTTCAGCACATCAATGCTAGCATAAGTTATTTGGCGGAAAACATGTTTGAGACCCGCCGGCCCACCCGCCTGTCGGAAATCCACATCCCCATTGTAATAACCCGGTTTTTCAACGAAAACCTGGTTCAGAAAAAAAAACTGAAGGTAAACTTCAGCAGGAGTCAGTCCGCCACCTTGAATCAGCTTAGGGAAAACTCATGTCAAGCCAATTAGAATTATTTCTGTGAAGCATCAAGAAGATGCAGCATAAAACTGCAGAAACTCTAGAAGCAGTTTGTTCCACAAACTGATGCATGAATAATTTTACAAAATTATTCTAATTCGACTTAAATCATCATGTGCTTACATTACTTGTAAAAAATCAAATTTGTTACATTGATATCCATCCATGATTAGGTCAGTTAGATGGAATGGAAATCAATCATTGCTTCTAAAGTAATTGTGTTTATGCTGTAGCCATAAGAAAAGGCAATGTAGATGTGTGTGTAGTTGTGTGTACATAAAAAGTTTTACCTGAATGTTATCCTTCAACTGAAATGATGACATAGTCCGTAGGGTAGAAGCCTGAAACCTTTTAGCAGGATGAATTCCAGTCAAGAGTTCTCTTATCACTGTAATACAACCAGATTTATTCATCAATGTAGAACAATTTGATTTCTACAGTGTTTTACACAGACTTCTTTAAAATTGTTTAAGAAGATATACTTCTCCAAGACACAGCCTTATTATGCATCAATATATTATCCTGTGCTTGAACTTGTAAAAAAACAAATTTGTTCAATTGATTTGATATCAACTGCATAATTAGGTAAATAAGATGGAATGGAAATCAAGCTTTGGTGAAATGCGACTTTTAGGTTTTTGATCAGACAAGACCGATATATAAGATAATTGCTAGATTTTAAGGGCAAGAACTCTCAAATGACTACAGCAAACTACAGCTGGTTATCAAACTCGTCTGAGATATTATGCCAAAGAGAGATAAATTTGCTATAAGGTGTCCTCAACTTATTATTCTTGCAAGATGCACAACTTTCAATCAATTCCTTCCAGTATTGTTTAAGTTCTGCTTCAGACAAATTCGGAGAAGAAAACAAAAAGTAAGAACTAGAAGATGAATAATGACAAAAACTCTTTAGGTCGAAGGGAAGACATAATAATAAGAATAACTAGAGCTATCATTGAATGAAATTCATTAATAACCCCGCTAACCCAAGTGTCAGAAATACTGCCTGGATAGAACAACTAAAGAAATGAAGTGGAACATCTTTCACTGAAGGTGAACGTGCCACATAATTGTCAATTATGTAGAGATATGAGGGAGATTGGAAAATATTGCTATAATATTAATATATTATAACAAACTATCTTCAGTAAGGTTACATACTAAGTTCAGAAGGCTGATGTGACCTTGACCTAGAAGGTAGGAAAACCGGACTTGTGCGCGACACATACTCATTCTATGATGGTCACTACAGCAAAATAATTTAAAATACAACCATGAATGAGAAAGATACTGACTGGACACAACCTGTTTTCAGTAAAGCTTATAAAGCAAAACATACTTAGTTCAGAAGCATGCTGTGACCTTGACCTTAACTTTGAATGAAGGGACAATGGTCTTGTGCCCGACATGTCCTCATGCTACATGTATGGTGATCAATTCTTCCAAATAATTTTAAAATCCAATCATAAATGAGAAAGATAGGGAACGGAAAAAAATGTGATGGACCGACAGACCACACTAAGTTTAGAAGGTTGCTGTGTCCTTGAACTTTAAGGATAGGACACGTGTCTTCTGCATGACACATCCTCATTCTATGGTGGTCACTTCTGCAAAATAATTTTGAACTCCAACCATGAATGAGAAAGATATGGACTGGACACAAACTATTATCAGTAAGGCTAATACAGCAAAGTATCCTTTCAGTTCCAAAAACCAAAGTTCAGCAGGTTGCAATGACCTTAACCTTTAAGGAAGGGACACGGGTCTTGCACGCGACACATCCTCATGCTATCGTTGCCACTCCTGTTAAATCATTTTAAGATCAGACCATACATGAAAAAGATATGGACCATATTGATGACTTGCGCGATTCCTTTATAGCTTCCACTTTACTTTGCAAAGCTGGGCTGTTATGACAAATACAGTATGTCTCCCTGTCAGTGTCTCCCTGTCAGTCCTGATTCTAACTTAGATATGTTTTCATCTTCTGACAAAAATGATAAGCTTCAATGCTCAGATGGCTTTCATTACATTGGTGCATACAGACCTTGTCTCGAAATATTCGAATGAAATAATGCAGGGTTTTCATCTAGAGCCGACTGCCGGCTAAAATGATCACTTTAAAAAGAATTTTGGTTGGCTCAAATTCTCAATAAAAATGCCAAAATGCGCCATTGTTATTTAGGGTCATTTCATCTCATTTCATATCTTTAGCTTATTTTTTGCAAGAAATGCATTTTGTGTAGAATAAATATCAATTAATATATAACTCGCGTAAAAAAAGAGGTTACTATGAATGATGTCAATCACGCCTTTAAGGTTCACAGGGCGTTCTTGCCTCATGTTCTATGGAAAATCCCCAAACACGTCACTAGCTATTTTTAACTACCAATAATAAATATTATGTTATAATATCCTATTGATCACGTGCAAATGACGTCACATGTCATGCTTCAGAAATGTGTCGAAATGTCTGATTTACGATGTAGTAAACAAGAGTCTGGCTTAAATATACACATGTCATTTGTCACTTCTGTTTGGAAAATGGAATGCTTATCCGGCAATAAAAATGTACCCCTACGTCTGTTTACCAACGTTTGTATTTTGTTATGAATACACGGATTATAGTAACATTATATGTGATATGACCCTGATTTACAGCATGTATTCTCTCGATCTAAAATATCACACAAGAAAGTTGTCGCAATTGTTAGAAGCTGACCCAGCATTTTTTTTTACAATTATATTTAACTTAATTCATTTTAAAAACAACGAACGTGCAAAGTTGATTTGAAAAAAAACACACTAAAAATTGTGTTTTAATTTTGTACAATACATGACCCCTCGATTTAAAAAAAAATATTTATTGTCTAAGTTTCCTTTGAGATTTAACTTAGATAATTGGATTTGAACTTAATAATGCAACAGCAACGTTATGTTTTAAGTGTAAATATTATCTCAATAATTTGTTTGTTACTGTTTATTACAAATCAGATCACAGTTTGTTTAAACTGTAATTATTCATATGATATGTTGTCAATATATCAGCATATTACAAGTATACAGGGAAACGGATTCAAGAGAAGGTTCGCTTTGCACCTTCGATGCTGGCTATTTTGGCCTTTTCAAATTATATTTGGTCCTGCTCAAACTTTCCTTAATAATAACCCTGGAAATATCAGTGCAATCAACCTTAATTTAAACATTTATTTACAAAGATTCTGAAACAAGTTATTACACAATATAATAACATTGGCCTCATGATGAATGTAATTGTGGTATTACAATGTAAAAAAAAAACTTGACCTGCTTAGTGACCACAAACCAAACTCACATGCAACCAGGTCTGATATCGTCGGTCCTGGAATGTGTTAGTAAGAAGCGAGTGCGCTAAGCACTGTGCTTATTAGATAATCATTTATTAATGACTTTTTTTGAATACCTTGCAAGAACCCCATTATGTACCATAATATGGCAGTATAATATACATGTTCTGACAAACGATATTCAGTTTTATGAACCATAGTAAGTAAAATTTATTGAGACAAAGTTGTATGTCAGCTTACATATATATCACTTTTACTGGTGAATATTTAAACCAGTTGAGAAGGAGAGATAATTAAACATATAATAAAACAATAGTTTTGAAAAGTATCATACCAACTCCAAAGTTGTGGTAGTCATGAAACTTGGTCAAACCCTGCAATGTTGTTGTTGGAAAGTAGCCAACAGTCCCAGGAACTTGGGATGAAGTCATAAAGAGTTTAGCATTGGGCTCCTTCATTTCTCTTGCTAATCCAAAATCAATCAACCTTGCATTGTACTTCAAATCCAGCACAATGTTTAGGGACTTTATATCCATATGCACGACATCATACCTGTAAAATTAGTAACTATCATAATAGCTTGACAATACTAGATATACTGAAAAAACATTCAGAACGTGGCTAATGAAATGGGTAAAAAATATAAAAATAAACAATTTTAATAGAAGCGCTATGCGACAAAACCAGATTGTTGATATTGGCAATCAGGAGATATAGCCAATTCATTTCTTGTATCAGTTAGGAAAAAGTAGCGGCCATTATCTTAACTATTATCAAAAGAGACATTACTGAAAATTACTTTAGTATTAGTACAGTATCTTGTGTGTTTAGTTTCGATCAGTTCTTAACTTAAGTTGTTGGGCAGAAACCATTTTTCTATTTTTAGTAACAGTGACCTTCACCCCACCCCCCTCAAAAGCAAACCCAAACTAGCTCTTCACATAAGCTACATACACACAATCAGTAACAATGATCTTGACCTCCCCTCCCCCCCTCAAAAGCAATCCATCACATAAGCTACTTACACCCCAACTTTCATTACTATCCATCATTCTAACTTAAGTTATTGAGCGGAAACCATTTATCTATTTTTAGTAATAGTGACCTTAACCTTGACTCTGAGCACCTCAAAATCAATTCCAAGCTAGATCTTCACATAAGCTACCTACACACTAATCTTCATTACTATCCATCAATTCTTACTAACTTATTGTGCGTAAACCATTTTTATAAAAAAGATAACCGTGACCTCGACCTTACCCCCCTCAAAATCAATCAGAAGCTAGCTCTTCGCATAATCTACCTACACAACAAATTTCATTACTGTCCATCAATGCTAGATGAAAATAATTGAGCAGAAACCAATGTTTGATGTACGCCTGCCCGCCCAAGGACATCCCCATTCTTACGATTCAATTTTCGTCGAAAACCTGGTTGTATTTTTGAAAAGGGTCACCCAAGGAAGCTTCCTGTAAAGTTTCATTAAACTTGAGTGGTAGTTTCAGAGAAGATGTTTTTTAAAGCAAAACAGAAAGTCGGCCATTTTGTTGTTGTTGTTGTTGTTAATCAATGGTGACCCCTTGTTGTATTTTTGTAGAGGGACACCCAAGGAAGCTTCCTGTGAAGTTTCATTGACTTTGGCCGGGTAGTTTCAAAGGAGATGTTTTTTAGGCAATTGTTGACGGAGGGACGGACGGACGGACGAACGACGGACAAAGCCGATCACAATAGCTCACCTTGAGCACTTCGTGCTCTGTTGAGCTAAAAATCATGGGTCTTGGCCTTGCAGTTTTAGACAAGTTTTGACTCAAGGGGTATGATTTGAGCAAACTTGATAAAGAAACCACTATAACATGCTACAAATTATCAAGGGTGTGGGCCTAGCAGTTTCAGACAAGATTTCCCTAAATAAGTATGTAAGAAACATGTGAACCCCAGTTTCAACCCCAGGGGCTTAATTTGAACAAACTTGGTAGAGGGCCATTACACAATGTTACACAAAAATATCTACACTCTAGGCCTCATAACGTTTGTCAAGAACATAGATGTGAACTCTACCGGCGATTTTGAGACCCTTCTAACGCCCTACCGCTTTCCTGTCAAAATATACCGTTATTAAAAGCTCATCTAAAAAATCCATAAATTATATCAAATTTGCCTTGAATTTTATTTTAAAATCCTCAATATTTATTCAACCATGCTAAAATACCATATAAATCTGTCACTTTAAAGAACATGGTGCAATCAGCAACTTGTCAAATCACTTCACACTTTGGCCGAGATTGTTGCTAAGTTACCAGTACGGTAGAAAAGACCTCTAATCAGCATTCTTTGTTAATTGGCATCATACTAATCAGCATTTTTGTAAATATCAAAGACATTATAAAACTGTCAAAACATCAAAGAAAACAACATTACCAAGATGTAATTAATTAACTACAGTGTATAAAATTTTACGACATTTTGGCGGGAAATTTGACATATACAGTTCTGCAGTCGTCTGCACTTACACTCCGACCTGTTTTGGCAGTCTGATTTGATTTTTTAGCAGCTCTTCTGAATATAAACTTGTTTTTACAAGTAAGAGGTAATATTTCAACCATGATGTATTTTATGTGTATTTTCCGAAAATCTAAAAATAGTAACAAATATCAAGTTTTTGTTTACATTGTTTCCATCATTGTTTTTGTCTAAAATAATTAAGAAATTAGAAATTCTACTGCTTTTGAACACAAACTACCGCTTTTGAGACCTAAATCTACCTCTCTGTCATTGTCAAAGGTTCACATGTCTGGTCAAGAAGATATAAGTTGTGTCAGTCAAAGAATTTTGAAAGGGCACCATCCAAGGAAGATCCCAGTGAAGTTTCATCTAAAGTTTTAGGGCCATGCATACTCTTATCAGTCACACACGCCTTTTGCGTTCTAAGTCATCATGACCGTGTTCTTAATATATTTTAATATAAATGTATATTTATTTTACATCTGAATAACAATTAATTACAATTACTTGACTTCAATGGACTCTTTTTCATGGACATGCTTTATTTTTTTTAAAGATGATGCCATCAGCTCAGCCATCAGAGAAATCAAGACTACAACAATACCTATACTTTTTTCTAAAAACTTACCTGAAGTCCTTTACAGGCTTGTGCAAGTAACTAATTGCAGAAGCCACTTGGTAGATAATCTTTAATCTTGTTTTTTGCGACATTCTAATAGAGTGTGTATCATTTCTGAATAATGAATCTGTGTCTTCTTCAAGAGCCTTCAAGAGACTTCCTCCCTCGAAATACGGTGACACGAAATAGTAGTATCTGTAAAAATATTTTTTTATATATGTACTTACCAAAACAAATAGCTTTGCGGCTGCATCACATTAACCATTTATCTTAAGAAATAAATACAAAGGGTAAAGTGGAATTCCCATTACAGCAGGGTTTTTTTGTTTTGACAAATGCATTTTTACAATAGGATGTGTTGTTAGAGGACTGGAATGAAAATTGCTTTTTACTACCATTTATTGTATTGTTTGGAGCAAAAATAGAGGTAAAATTAGTCTTGGCTTTAAAAGTCATGCGCATAAAACGGTTGAACATGGAATTGTGCATCGAGATTTGTGGGTAAATGTCTATAGAACAGCAATTTAAACTGGAGCTATCAGAGAAATGATAAATACCTTCAAATGCCACCTGGACACAGGAATGACAACTCTTTTTGAAAAGAGACCATAAGAGATATTTGTACATTAATTACTAATCATGCTTATATAAAGTACTTTTTTTAAAATTAAAATCCATTGAATTATTCAGAAGTAATGAAGCTGACAAGAAAGAATAAGAAAGAGCAATAACTCATTCGCTAAAAATAAAGATATGTTTTATCTCCACTGCATTTCATCTCAATTGTGCTTTACCACTGTATGAATAAAAAAAATCCATCCAGTAGTTTTCAAGTTATGCAGACACAGAAAAGAGACAAAGGACAATAACTCTGTAATTAGCTAAAATAAAGTCATGGTTCCTGTACACAGCACTTTCTCTCATTGTGCTACAAACCTTATGTCAGTTTCAGGGAAGATTTTCAAAGATTTTACTTTCGTATCATACTGTATATAGGACACACTTTTTCCCTCCAGAATTGAATAAAAAAATCCTGCGTCATATCTTTAGTATTGGGATTGAATCCATTTAAGTAATAAGGAACTTAACAGGTAAGTTCCAGTTACTCCCTGTTTTTAAGTCTAGCTAGTTCCCTGTTCCCTCACATTTTTCATTTTCAAATTTTGCATGTCAAACATTGTCTTACATACATGACAAGTTTATTTTTAGAATCTGCGATGTTTATGTTGTTATCACAGAGCACCCATCTTTTTGGAATGAAAAATAATTAAATACTTTAAAAACGAATTATCAGTAGGACTGATGTACCAGTAACTAAAGCTTGATGAATCAAGTTGAAAGTTAAAAGTTATATAATGGTCAAAGAATTATTAAATTCAAGGCCCATAGCTCAAAACCTATGAACATTGTTAACAAGTTTAATCGTGATTAGATAAACAGAAACAATTAAGGTGAGTTTTTATTAATTTGATTAATTATTGACAATAAAAGGACTGTAACTCGGCAGGATGTTTGATGAAATGTTTTATTAAACAGGCTCTTAATATAATGCCAATTAACATTGTGACCATGATTAGGAAAATATGCTAAAGTTTTGAAGAAAATAAATTTGGTTAATTTTTGACAATTCAAGGTCCATAACTCCAGTGTGAGTAATGTTGATATGGCTGTAAATTACTCACATGGGGAATTATGCTCATAAAGTTTGTAACCAAGCTTGGGAAGCAATCAAAATGTTACTGGGCCAAGAAGGCAAACTAAATTCGCCCAATTAAAATGGCCATAACTCTAGAGTGAATAGTGCAATCTGGCTGTTGACTTATTATGCCAACACGTCACAGAGTATTACTAGTAATAAAATATTCCTCCATCATTATTGCGGATGTGACAGTTTGACAATGCGGAAAAGTGCTGGCCTAGGCAGACTTACACCGAAGATATTTGTATGGTAATGACAGGTCTATTGAAAAGTACAAAACTAGGAAAAACATACCCAAATCTCACAGACTGATCCGTCAGCAACGCATCATGGTATGCAAGCAATGGCACTATCCCAAAATGAAGAATTCTGGATGCAAGCTTCTCCTGTGAAGACAATTGATGGATGCTTAAGGCTAATCATATTACCCTACAACATCATTGCCTGAATTTGGAAATGTATGTTGTACCGAAATCCATTGGAACTAAATTTTGCAGATCAAGGGTTTTAGCCCCGCCTTTGGAATATTTAATGGCCTCTTAAATTGATATCAGTATTGGCTAACAACAAGGCAACAGACTTGTGTTTAAGACCAGTAGTAGCCATATTTGAAACTATTAGTATATATATTTTAAGTAAATTTGAGGTACTCAATTAATTATTAACATTGGCATTTTATTTGCTGAATGATAAAATTTGCATTCATTTTTGCAACTGTTTGACATGACGTGACCTCAGGTGACCTTGACTATGACCTTTTGACCAACATTCTTATTTTGAAGCTACAGCAATGGAATTTGGACCATCTGTACAGTTTTGTAAACAGATATCAATGTTGTGCTTGGATGAGCTTGATTGTGACCTTTAAGCCTACTTTCTTTTTTTTTTCCTTTACCAATATTGTTGAAATTTATACAACTAGGTTCAAAATTGTCTCTCCATGAGGATCACCTGTGTTACATAGAGCTCTATCAAACAAGAGCCGTCGTAAGACAGCGCGCTCGACTACGCCACTTTGACTTAGAAGTGAATACAATAACGATGTAATATTACCAAGTTTGGTCTCTTTATGTCAAACTTAACTAAAATTATTCGATACATAAGGTGACTTTGATGCTGCCCTCCCACCAGCCCGCCCACACAATGATGCAAGTCATTCAAATAACTTGATTTCCCATTATGAAGGGCGATAATTTGTATTTAGGGTTAAAATAGAGTTATGTTTCTTGTTGTAAGATGGTCGTAAATAATTTTGAATTTTATAAAGTGCATTGAATGAAAGGTATAGAAGTTTTTTTTATTAAAATCCCAACTTGCCCTTAACTTTTACTTGCCTAAAAGTTTAACCTAAGTCAATCAGGGGCCATAACTTGTATTAAGGATATGGAGTTATGTAACCTCATTGGGTAACGGTCCTGAACAATTGTGTGAAGTATTAAGTCAATTGAATGAAGGGTATAGAAGTGATAAATAAATATCCCAACCTGCCCTAAAACTTTAACCTAAGTTCCATAGTCAATCAGGGGCCATAATTTATATAAAAGATAATATGGAGTTATCTTCCCTCATTATGTGATGGCTCTGAACAACTGTGTAAAGTATTAAGTCAATTGAATGAATGGTATTGGAGTTTTAAGTGAAAATCCCAACTTGCCCTAAAACTTTAACCTGCCCTAAAACTTTAACCTAAGTCAATCAGGGGCCATAACTTGTATTAAGGATATGGAGTCATGTAACCTCATTGGGTAGCGGTCCTGAACAATTGTGTGAAGTATTAAGTCAATTGAACAAAGGGTATAGAAGTTATCAATAAATATCCCAACCTGCCCTAAAACTTTAATCTAAGTTCCATAGTCAATCATGGACCATAATCTGTGTAAAGAATAAAATGGAGTTATCTAACCTCATCATGTGATGGCCCTGAACAACTGTGTGAAGTATTAAGTCAATTGAATGAAGGGTATTGGACTTATAAGTGAAAATCCCAACTTGCCCTAACTGACGCCGGGGCGAGTAGTATCGCCCACCTATTCTTCGAATAGTCGAGCTAAAAAGAAATTTGTTGTGTAACATTGTTTAGTGAGCAATTGTGTATGCAGATTTTTGCAAGAAAGCAACGCTCTGATAAGACGCTGGTGAATCACTGCACTTAGATATCTTAGATGTTCTATAGTCAATTAACAAATTTGTACGCCATATAACTGATTTCCAGTGCAATATGACTCTCGTCACTATATATGAAGAGAAGGTTTGACTTGCGTACAAACATTAAACAAAGTTAGAAAAGTTTCTTGTTAGAAAAATATAAACTGCCTGAATGTAATCGATTGTGTATTCCATTATAGGACCATATCGGGTGTAAGCAATGCCATGAAAATGTAAACAAAAAAGTAGATTCCGCATGTTCAGCCAATTTTTGGAATAACAAATCATTCAGCTTCAAAGCCTGTAAAGAGTGAAAGTAGCCCATGGTCTGAAATGGTATAATCATGATTTTATTCACTGACATGTGTGAATAAAAGGAAAAATGCATGTTACACTGAGAAGTCACTACCAATTACATGCAGTTTAATATTCCCTATAACAGCATGCATGTAAATGTCAGCTTGTTTACATGTTTCCTTTGGTGCTCACTCACCTGGGTCATGCATATGTAAAATTTCGTTAGTGTAAATAAATAGGATCGATTCTTATTTTTCATGAGTACCCGCAGTATGAATGCTTTGCCATGATTTTGCAAATTTTCATAGAAGCGCTAGCATGCTTCATAGATTCTCACTGCAATAATGCTCAACAAATCAATCATAATCAATCCTTATTTTTCATAATGACAATATCCAGAAACTGTTAAAAATATAACAAGGGAAATTATAGGGACAAGCCTGCAGCTGAATATTTAACCATGAACTTATTCAAAAGCACTTTAATCAAATCCTGTTAAAATATAAAGTGAGGCATGCAAGACAACAAACGCAAAGTACATAGCACTATTAGTCTAAACACAATTAACATTGGGGTAACTGCTTTTGAAACAAAACTTACATTTGTGACATATCTCATCCTATCCAAATCATCTTTATCTATGTGCAATTCCTTAATGACCACTTTAGTGTTGAAACCTGAAATCGTTTTTGACGCTGAAAAAACCCGAATAAAACAACAAGATTCTTATCAAAAGACAGGCATATAGACAAATATAAAAAAGATGGATAGCACTGGTGTGTTGAATAAAATAATGGACAATCCTCAATGCTTGGTGACTAAGATGAAATTTATTATAAAACATTTAGGATTACATTTTCTTGCTGACAACTTTGATGTAAATGCCTAATACTTTCCGATGTAAAAAGCTAGACTTCGGGACCAGTGGATGGGACCAGTTTATCCATGACTGGCACGGTTCAATAAATTACCTAATAAGATACATATTGTTTATTGAAAACAAATTGTGTATACAAAGAATATGTTGATAAAGTTGAAAATGGTATTTTTTCTTCCATTAGGTTATCATTCTGCTCTTCTCACAAGTTAGAAATTGAAGTCAGCAGATATACCGGTATTGCGAGAGGAAATAGAGTATGCAAATGCTGTAACGCTAATGTAATTGAAAATGATTACCATTCTTTATTATCCTGTAGTAAATTTAGACACCTAAGCTTAAAATACCTAAACAATAGAATATCATGGCCAAATTTAGATATGTTTAAACGCATTATGTTCAGCAAAAGAACAAATTAGATAGCAATCTACATCAAAGAAGCCATGAATTAAAGAAATACTTTCCTTGTACAATAACAATGTTCCTAATACTAATCTTTGTTTATTTATGTAATTTCTATCTAAATGTTTAACAATCTATATGGTGATATTTAATTACATAATGTATATTTATTATTATTCAGTTACTCTCTACAGTTGATTTATGCTTTTGGGATAATCATGTTTTGTAATAGCCAAAGGATATTTTATGATGATTTGCCAATAAACTTTGAAACTTGTCGATGTTTTACATAATGTAGTTTCTTAAAGCTTGGTTAGAAGTGTTTACATAGACAATAGATGATGCATGATGGATGACAGCTAATCACTATACCCCAACATAAGCACAAAGTTCTCTCAGGAAAGCTTTGTATAAACAAGAACATTGTAGAACAGCTGGCTCGACTAAACACCGCTTTGTCTTAGAAATGAATGCATCAATGTGTAAGGAGTATGTGCCTTTCAAAAACAATAAAGAAAAAGAGGGCCATGATGGCCCTAAATTGCTCAACTGAGATAAAGTGTTTGACCTTTGTTACCACTATACAAGGTAACACAACAAATATCTCCTTTTATATAAACAAACATATATCTATGTTACACATTGACCTTCTTTGAAGGGCCAATTTTGAACCCAGATGACAATTTGACAATGCTCCACATCAAATATATAAGTTTGTTGTTTGTTCTCAAAACTGTACACATTTCATAACAGTAGCTTCAAAAATAAGATAGTAGGTCAAAAGGTCAAAATCAAAGTCATCAACACTCAACATTGATATTTGCTTTCAAAACTGTATGCATGATCCAAGTGTCATTGCTGTACCTTCAAAATAAGAAAGAAGATCAGAAAGTCAGAGCCAATGAAGAGCTATGGGATTGCACAGTGGCTGTCTTTTGTGTGTCTGTCGGTAAACAATTGCTTGTGAACAAAAAATTATTCACCTTGGGTTAAAACTCGCAACCCCCAAGGCTCCTGTGGACTTATGTAGGGAAATCTTTGAAAATCTTCTTTTCTGAGAGCAATGAGTTTGGGCCATGTGTACAGTTTTGAAAACGATATCGATGTTGTCCTCGGATGAACTTGACTTTGACCTTTTGACCTACTGTCTTATTTTTGGAAGCTACAGCAATAATGGTACAACTATTTGTACAGTTTTGTAAACATATATCAATGTTATTTCATAGTTAACTTGTAATCGCTGGTAGGGGCTAGTTTTGACCCCCAGGCCATGATTTTAACAAACTTGATACAGGACAAGTTAATGTAAATATGATGATACTCACAAAATCAAGGGTCTTTGGCCAACATATGCATACAAGAAGATTTTCGCCATATAAGTATGTAAGCAACTTATGATCCCCAGAGCTGGCCAGTTTTGACCCCAGTGGCATAATTTGAACACATTTGGTAGATAATGTAACACACCGAATATCTAACCTCTAGGACTCGTATTTCAGATAATATCTAGTTATTCAACCTAAAAGTGTGATAGCTGTCAGCAACTGGATGAAGAATGAAATCCATTTAACAAACATAATTTGGGTTAATATCCCAAGTTGGCCTAAAAATTAACCAAATATACTTTCCAAGTCAATCAAGGGCCATAATTTGTAAGTAAGATTAACAGGGTTTTATGTAATCCAATTGGTTGATGGCCTCCAACAATTGTGTGGAGGCTGAAGTCCATTGAATGATTGGTATATGATTAATTTGTGAAAATCACAACTCGCCCTTAATCTTAAACAAACTTTCTAAGTCATTAAGGGCCATAATTTGCTTTTAAGAAAATATGAATTATGTAACTTAATTGTGTGATGGCCTTGGACAACTGTGTGAAGTATAAATTTCATTGAATAAACAGTTTTTGAGTTAAAAGTGCAAATGCCAAGTTGCCCTAAAACTTTAACAAAGTTGATCAAGGGCCATAACTTATATTTAGAATAACATGGATGTTTAATCTAATTGTAAGATGGTCGTCAACATTTGTGCAAAGTATATTTAATGAAGGGTATAGGAGTTATTAATGAAAATCCCAACTTGCCCTAAGATTTAAAATTATGGAACCTAATTGTATGATGGTCCTGGACAATTTTGTTACTTATGAAGTGAATTGAATGAACAATATTGGAGTAATAAGTAACAAGAGCTGTCACAGAGACAGCGCGCTCGACTAGTCTGCTGCTTTTCAGTGTATGGATTGAAAAGTTTTGGCGAAACATGCATGGATCACTTTTAGATCAGATTTCAATGCAATACATGATGTGCTGAGATATTAACAAATGTAGTTACATGGAAAATTTCAACCAGATTTTTTAAGTCTAATAATAAAGGGCCATTATTTGCAAAATACAGTTATCTATTTTGGTTATTCAATTATGTTGGGTGGTTGAATACCATTGTATAAAGTCTCAATGCAATACATCAAGTAGGTGCTGAGATATTATCCTATGTGTGCTAACATGCAAGACCGTAACCAGAATTTCTAAGTCGAATAAGAAAGGGGCAAAAATTATATGATATGAAAGATAGAGTTATCTTACTTGAATAAAGAAGAAGGTTAAATGGTTGGGAGCCTGTGTGTAAAGTTTCAATGCAATACATGATGTATTCGCTGAGGTATTGACTTAAAAGTGGTTACATGCAAATCCTTAACCAAAATGTCTATGTCGAATAAAAAGGGGCCATAATTTGAATTTAATGAAAACTAGAGTTATTTAACTTGGTTAATTAAGTAGGTTGGATGGTTGCGTACCATTGTATCAAGTCTCAATGCAATACCTCAAGTAGTTGCTGAAATATTTACCTATGTGTGCTTGCACGCAAAACATTAACCAGAATTTCTAAGTCGAATAATAAAGGCCTATTCTTTGCATTAAGTGAAAACTAGAGTTATATAACTTGGTTAATTAAGTAGGCTGGATGGTTGAGTACCATTGTATAAAGTCTCAATGCAATACCTCAAATAGTTACTGAGATATTAACCTATGTGTGCTTGCACGCAAAATCTTAACCAGAATTTCTAAGTCGAATAATAAAGGCCTATTATTTGCATTAAATGCAAACTAGAGTTATCTAACTTGGTTAATTAAGTAGGTTGGATGGTTGATTACCATCATATGAAGTCTCAATGCAATACCTCAAGTAGCCTCCTTATTCTTTGAATAGTCTTAGATAAAAGGAAATAAAACCAACTTACTTGCAAATACTCTGGCACCTTTGGTTTTTGCCAATTCTTTTGCTTCACCGAGTTTTATGATATCTTCTATTTGAGATTGGTCGAGACTGATAAGACGTCCGTCAAACAAATCTTGTTTAATCCGTATCACTATTTCTGTGTTAAGCCTTTCCAAAGATGAAAGCTTATTTGGTGGCATCTTAGCGGTAGTAATCCCTAAACGTACCTCATTATGCGGTTGTATAGCTCGCGTGTCTCCAAACCGTGACTCATTTTGAGGTTGCGCTCCAAACTGTCCATCATTAGCCATTTGAGCATCCGGCACATTCTGTCCCGGCAGGTTTTGAGCGGCAATTGGCAGGCTAGTGTCCATAGGTTCACCCTCCTCAACCCCTGATTCCAATGAACGAGGTTGCATGGCACGAGTTCCACCTGCTCCTCCTATTAGTGCGTATGTTGGCGCAGGTGGACTGAAAAATTATTTTTTATCTACCACTTTTCTATTTTAGACATATACTCTACGGTAGTTACATGTGTATTCATTTTATATTTGATAAATTTATTATGAACAATTTGACATGCATACATAACCTTTGAGAATGTCAACGCTAGATGTATAATAGTACTTGCAATCTGTATCTGCTTGTATATAAATTGTTGTTGTTTTTTGTGTAAATTTTGAAGGAATTATTCTTATAAGAGACACAATAGCAAAAATGCTGTAATTCAATTATTTATTTTCTTACTTTTGTGCCTCTACTTCCCTGGGTTCAGGATCCATCAACACCTCTGTAAAAGATTTAATAATATATTAACACGGAAATAAAGTATGTAATAATGCATTAAGTTCTTTCATTAGAGGCCCATTTTTCTCAAGGCTTATCAGTGAGCAATTAAAACACTCGTAATATTAAGCATGATACTTAACTAAGGAGCACTGACCAGCGATACGACTTGTTGCCACTCTGGTTTTTTTAATAAGAATACAAGGTGTTTAGCAAATATTATTACTCAGCAATTAACCATTAACACACAAGGCATTCAAGTACATGATGGGCAATAAATTAATGAAGCAGTAGTTAACAAGAGATGTTTGTCAAACATTATGCCCCCCCCCCCCCCTGAGCGCCATGTTGTCAGGATTATAGGGACAATTGAATGAAATATGCATGGACCGAAATGACAGCTGATTTGTTGCTGTTTTAAGATTATGACCATTAAAGTGTGAGGATAAAGTGTGTTATGACCGTCATGACCTTTGACTCTATGAACTCAAAATCCAGAGTCATCAGCTGGTCACCAGAAACCTAAATGTCAAGTTTGAGGGCCATGGGTGCAGGCATTGTCAAGTTATCACAAGACAAGTTTTTTTCGTTCAAAGTCACTGTGACCTTGACCTTTGACCCCTTAAATCATAAGGGGTTATCTACAAGTCAGATGCAACTCCAAGTCAAGTCTGAAGGCCATGGGTTCAGGCATTGTTGAGCTATCACTAGGAAAACCTTTTACCAGTCAAGATCACTGTGACCTTGACCTTTGGCTCTATGAATCCTAAAATCAATAAGGGTGATCTACTGGTCAGGCTTAACATCCATGTCAAGTTTAATGATCAGTGGTTCAGGCATTGTTGAGATATCAGTGGGGGAAGATTTGTTAACTTTTTTGCGTTAAAGGTTACTGTGACATTGACCTTGGCCTGATGACCCCCAAAGTCGATAGGGGTCATCTACTGGGCAGGCCCAACCTTCATGTCAAGTTTGATGACCATAGGTCCAAGAATTGTCGAGTTTGCTTTCAAGGTCACTGTGACCTTGACCTTTGACCCCTAAAATCAATAGGGGTCATCTACTGGTCAGGCCCAACCTCAATGTCAAGTTTGAGGGCCATGGGTGCAGGCATTGTTGAGTTATCACTTGGACAACCTTTTATCATTCAAGGTCACTGTGACCTTGACCTTTGGCCCAATGACCCCTAAAATTAAAAAGGACAATCTTCTGGCCAGGCTCAACCTCCAAATCAAGTTTGAGGGCCATGGGTGCAGCCATTGTCAAGTTATCACTCGGATAACCTTTTACCATTCCAGGTCACTGTGACCTTGACCTTTGGCCGAATGACCCCTTAAATCAATAGGGACCATCTTCTGGCCAGGCCCAACCTCCAAGTCAAGTTTGAGGGCCATGGGTGCAGGCATTGTCGAGTTATCACTCGGACAACCTTTTACCATTCCAGGTCACTGTGACCTTGACCTTTGGCCAGATGACCCCCAAAACCATAGGGGTCATCTCCTGGTCAGGCCAATTCTCCAAGTCAAGTTTGAGGGCAATGGGTGCAGGCATTGTTGAGTTATCAATCGGACAACCTTTTACTATTCAAGGTCACTGTGACCTTGACCTTTGGCCCAATGACCCCCCAAAACAATAGGGGTCATCTACTGGTCAGGCCCAACCTCCAATTCAAGTTTGAGGGCCATGGGTGCAGGCATTGTTGAGTTATCACTTGAACAACCTTTTACCATTCAAGGTCACTGTGACCTTGACCTTTGACCCATTGAGCCCAAAAAACAATAGGGGTCAGCTACTGGTCAGGCCTAACCTCCATGTCAAGTTTGAGGGCCATGGGTGCAGGCATTGTTGAGTTATCAATCGGACAAACTTTAAAATTAGTTTACCATTAAAGGTCACTGTGACCTTGACCTTTGACCCGATGACCCCCAAAATCAATAGGGGTCATCTAGTGGTCAGGCCCAACCTTCATGTGAAGTTTGATGACCATACGTCCAGGAATTGTTGAGTTATCACTCGGACAAGCTTTGGTCTACCGACGGACCGACCGACCGACCGACATACCGACATGCCTGTGCCAAGCAATATACCCCTCTTCTTCGAAGGGAGGCATAAAAATGTGAACAAGCCAATGAAAAATATTTAAATAATGTTTCAAAATATATTACATTTACCTTAAACAATTAATATAAGATGCATGTACATATTTCACAATTGAATGTATTATTACGCAAGTGATTTAAAAGTCAATATGGTTTATTTTTAATCAGGATATACTGGGGGAGGTTTTGGGGGATAATATTGTGTCAGTGTTCTTCCCGAGAGGTTGACCTGCTGAGGAAACCGCGATATATTTACGTTGAAACAATGAATTGTTCACACTCACTTTAATAGGATTATATATATATATTCTTCAAAGTGAATTGGTTTCTGGGACAAATTTAAAGCATTTCATATTTAAGTAAAATCACTTTAACGTCTAAGCTACTGAAAGATTACTTCATGCTGGAAATTCCTCTTTGTATTCTATAAACGACCGAAAAGCTGAATAACTCTTTAAAATCGAAGAAAAGAAGCTGAGTAGTAAAATAAGATAAATCCCGCTAAACGCTGATAAAGTTAACTTAAATATTTGTAATATTTTTGCCAAGATCGATTTAATTCAGAAAGATATCAGTCTTATGAAGCCTTCGATAATCGGACAACTTTCAAACGACACTAGACAAAAGGTATTAAACCGATCGGCGACTTACAGCCCCAAATGTATTCTTGCAAATTTGTGTGTATATGTCTTTAGCGTTTACCCAGTGCCATTTAACCGGGTTTATGTTTAAACTGTTGGCTACTGAGCATGTTTCTGTAGTTTTAACTAAGTATTGAAAGGATGTCGTTGTAAGTTTTGTTTTCATAATCGGTCGTATCCTGCCATGCAGCGATATAAAGCGCGATAACTCGATCGATACAACCGCACGAAAGACCACGAGTTGTTTGAAAAACAGTTGACCAAAATGTGTATGGGGGAATTGTTCAGTATCTCTACGATATTTCGGGCGATTTATGTATGTTACGAAAAATCAAGATTATCTTTGGAAATGCACGAAAATACAGAGATCTTTGTACGATATAGTTGGAATTACTAAGGGTTCGTACAAGTCAAAAGGTTCAGGTTTATAAGTTATTAATCGGTAAGTTGAGACGTAATGTGTACGACTTGGTACAATACTCGAGTTAATAATCATCTTTTAAAAAACGGCTTTCAAAATTAAGTAGCCCCATCAACTGCGTTGAAAATCAATGCTAAATATTGAAAAAAAAACTTCCCGTCTTAACAAGTGCGATACAGTCTCATATATTTAAACATAAACAGTCGAAGCCCACAGGCGTATACTCGATTGGATCGTCTTTCTCGTTGACACGAACTCGATGTAAAAAAGTTCTTGTACGCGAAGTAATATCGTAGTGGATCAGTCATCATTTGGCACACTTATGTTCGCGTTGTGTCTCATATTTTCGCAATGGTTTAAGTCAGCAAGATTATAAAACATCATGAGCAATTGAATGTCGTAGCGTATGGTAAGCTGTACGCGAAGCTATCGACGCCGATCATTTCCGTAGGCCATATCCGTCAGGCGGCAAAGGTTTGAATTCATACGACATCTAGCAAAATATTTCTTCTCCCTCACAGCGCCAGCTCGTTGCAACTCAAAGCAAAAGTCTCGACAGCGTCAAGGGTGTAAAATTACAATATTACCGAGTTCCTTTGGACATTTGTCAACAGAAGTTTTTAGTTAATGCCGATTATTTGCTTAACGACAGCCGACATTCGCACGATAGTCCACCTAATAAATGTACATGCACCGACATGATCCAGAGTGTTAACTGATAATGTTGAATATAAACAAACGTAGCTTATCTAATGCTTCGTCTCAAATTACACACTTAAACGGAATTTTCATCTGGAAAAAGAGGAAAAACAGTGACATTATGATTAGTGTAGAATAACATATTATTCATTCAACTATAATGCGAATATAACACGTACCTTCATTGTCTGTCTGAATGGCTTTACAGATTGCTTGATTTCGACCTGAAACGAAACCAATATTAAAGAGAAATTGAACATTTTCATCAACTGTTATAACATGGTTTAAGAATGGTTCAACTATTTGGACATGAATTGACTCAGTATAAGTAAATGAGCCTAACTACACACATAACGAATTTTAAAAAAATCATCTTAATTCAATTAATTGTGAATTATACCCGACGTGACATAAATATGAAAAATACTTAGATGATACGAAACCAGACATTTAATCTAGCATAAAATAGTTGAAAATAATATACCCTCCGCATCATGAAAAGCATTGATTTCAACAGGATTTGAAGGCAATTCAAGATGATTCCCATTTTCGCACAAACTGATTTTCTATATGGCTGATGAAGATTTGGTAAATGGACTTTTAATAGTTCATATAGTTTTGTCTGATACTGGCAGTAACAAACTAGATTTAGAAAGCAATTCTAACAAAGGTTGACAACTTCTTATTAAAAAAAAGCGTTTCGACATAGTTGCATCAGTTTTAATAATTCTACAGTGGCGTCAATATTCCTGATGCTACATGTTGGCGTTAGTGTTCTTGATTGTACAAAGTAGTGTCAATAAACTTGATTCTACATAGCTACGTCTGGATTCGTTATTATACAGAGAGGCGTCAGTACTCTTGACTTTACATAGTAGCGCCATTATTACTTATTCTACGTAACTGCGTAATTATTCTTCAGATAATTCACTGACTTCAGTATTATTGTATTATTTTTGCTTCATAGTTGCGTCATTATTTTTCATTTTCCATAGTGGCGACAATATTCTTGATTCTTCGTAGTTGCATAAATATTCTTAATTCTAAATTATGGCGTCAGTATAACTGAATCAACACAAAAGTGTCAGAAATAATTATGTTACATAGTGGCGTCCGTTTTCTTGATTCTATTATTGTATTTTATAACACCTACCTTCGTTGTCTGTCTGAACGGCTTTAGTGACTGCTTGATTTCGACCTGAAAGGAAAACTCTCCTTATCGTACATGGTGAAGATCTACAAAGGCAAATGTCTGAAGAATGTTTGCCTTATTCTGAATGTTTCTTATTTAGTATTGCTTTTGATCATTTGAATTGTCTATGCTGCAAGTAATCTTATTTATATCAGCGCATTCAAGCCCCTGAAGTTTCATTTATGTTACAAGGAAAACGTAAGAAAGGTTGAATTAAAAAAAAAAAGATGGCCTATATCGCTCACCTGAGTAAAACATTGTGCTATAGACTTGTTGATCATTAAAGGACAATAGCAGGGATTTGGCTTCTCTGATGTATAATGCCAATTCACATTCTCACCAAACTTTGTAATTATTGGACAAATGCTTATTATGCATGTCAAGTTATTGATAGGACAAGAGCAATTTTAGGTTATTTCTTTAATTAAAGCGCAATAACTCTCGGGTAACTGCAGCAATTTTGCTAATTATCAAAGACGTTCATACATATTCTGACCAAATTTGATCAAGATTGGACAATGGGTTAAAAGTAATTGATTGGACTACATACTGGATGGCGCCTGTCTGCCCTTCCATACACCATAGGTGGAACTATTATATGTCCAGTTTTTTTAAACAGGCGTGTAAAAACATGACAAATACGTATTTGTTTAAAAGATACAATTGGCAATAACTCTTACAATATTTAGGTTGGATTTAAATAACTCTTTATAAAAAAATCACAATTTACTGTGAATAAGCTCATGAAGTTTGAAGTGGGTACCTTTAAAAAACAACAACAGGTGACCCAAATTCGAACTTGACATAAACAAATCAAAACAACCTTTCTGACAAATTTCGTGGAGGATTGGGCTGAAAATGTTACCTCTTGAGGGTTAACAACGTTTTTCTATATTTGGGCATTTGAACCTAGTTTTTGACCCCGGATGACCCATATTCGAACTTGAGCTAGAAATCAACGGTACAACATTTCTGACAAATTTCCAGAATATTTGGGCCGAAAATGTCACCTTCAGAGTGTTTTTTTTTCATATTCTGGCTCTATGACCTTGTTTTGACGCCAGATGACCTTTATTCGAACTTGATCGAGAAATCAACGAAACAACCTTTCCAGGATATTTGGACTTTAAAGGTAGCCTCTAGAGTGTCAACAAGATTTTTCTATTTTGGGGTCATGTGACCTATTTTTGCATCCCAGATGACCCATATTCGATCTCGTCCGAGTAATTACTGGAACAAACATCCTGACCAAGTTTCGTGACAATTGAGGCAAACATGTGACCACTTGAGTGTTAACAAACTAAAAGTGGACGGACGACGGACGACAGACGATGGACGACGAACATTCATCGATCCTAATAGCTCACCAACAGCTTACGGCTAAGGTGAGCTAAACACAAAACTTGTATAATTACACAAACATTATACAATCTGTTGAGTTTAATTGTGGATTAAGCTGTGTAATAGACCGATGAACCCTGCAGTCATTATTATTTTCTTTCATTAAAACTTCCGTCCTAGAATAATCGTATGCATATGCATTAAAATCGGGACCATGGCAAGGCGAATAAAATACACCTAACTACGACATATTTTTCCGAGGAGCTTGTTGAATTATAAAACGTGCTCTAAACCGAGCGAAGCTCGGCAGAGCCCTAATACGGTCACACATAGCACTACTTTCGTTCAAAAGTTGCACATACTATCAGCCTGAAAAAAGACGTAAAGGTGATGGAACCACTATTTTTTCTGTTCATAAACTATATTGAGCGCGTACATGCCGGAAACCAACGTCATCAGAGCGTGACGACACGGAAGAAAACAGGCCCATGAAATTTAAACTATGCGAAGCGGCGAAATAGCGCCTCACTAGTTTTTAAAATAATTCAAAATATGCTTATAAACAATTACTATGAATACTCTTGGTAAACTCAAAAAGACAAATAAAACATATTTCTATAGATTGTCTGAGATATATACTTTGTTTTCACTTGTTTATTAAAGATATTCATACGCATTGTTTACTATTCTATACGAAGGTCACACTTGACAGTTACTGAGTTAGTTGTTGTCATTTTAGGCTTTATAATATCGATACTATTTAGATGTTTGACAGTTGTTGATCGGATAGAAATTGCGAAGAATTAATTCCTGTTGGATTAGTACCGATTTAATTACGACCATGGATTATACCGGTACACATAGCAGAGCTTGTCACGTCAGCCAGGTACAGTATGAATATTTTGTAAAAACACTTTTTAGTAAATCATACAATGAAGATATCAATTTCATAAACTTATGACATGCGGTTGACCAGTTCAGAAATCGCTATGGCTGAGCGAGTTATTGTCACTGAAAAGATGGATGGGGTGTACTGTCTGTGAACCTCAACAATGGATGAGTGAGATGTTTTGACTGAGATCAAAGGATGGGAACACCTTTTAATTACCAACACGCTGGTTGAGAGATTAAAACTAAAAAGATATACAGGAATTGTGTGACAGGTGAACCCTTGTGCCATGCAACACAACTTTTGTGTAAATTAAGAAGTTGGGTGGGGAGGGTGCGGAAGGGGTATCCCCTCCTGCCAAGTGAAACCATGGCGGAGCGCAAGATTATGACTGAAATGATATTACTGAAAAGATCAATGGACGGTTGCGGTCCGACACCATGTGAATGAAAAAGATTGTATGTAATATTAAAATATTTAATATGTAAAAATGTATGACCAAAAGTGGATTATTTGTTTATTATATGTATCATAGAGTACACAGTGACAAACACATTTTTTATAATTCTCAGACCAAGAGATCAGCCAAGGGACCGAATTGCCCCAATCAGATAGCTCGACTGGCCACAACTGCAGTCCAAATACCAGGTAACTGAAATGCAACACCACTTTTTTTGTGACAGATGTTATTAAATTAATGAAGTTGGAAGGGGAGGGTACGGGAGGGGTTTCCCCTCCTGTCAAAAAACCCCATGGCGGAGCTTTAAAATGGAGGTGCATCTCTTACATAAATACAACTGCACCTCTATATTTAAGATGGAGGTGCACATCTTTAATATACAACTGCACCTTTATATTAAGACCGTCATGCCTTTTCTTAGACCTGCACCTTAAAAAAATAGGTGCAACTCCATTTTTTCAATTTACATGAACATCGCCGTTTAGTATTTTTTCACCCAAATGGTAAGTCAAACTGTACTGGCTTGCTCACACTCAATTTCGTGGTCAAGTTTGTTATAAAATTGCCATTGTGTCGAAATTTCTGCTTGTTAATAAGTAAAAAAGTCTAAATGAGATGCCTAAAGAAGTTTGTGTTGTTGACAGTAAATACTGTAAACACTCCCTGCGATTCACTCAAATCTGCATGCGATAATGTACCAGTCAATTGTAACCCCCCCCCCCCCCCCCAGGTCCGGGGAATAGTGGGGACTTTGACATTTGGTCCAGCCAACCCTGGCTAAAATCCCCGCCCTGTGGGGACGAACAGATGGTAGGGTCCCCGCCAAATGCCCCTGCAACCCAGGGACCCCAGGTAAGTCCCATTCCCCGCTATATTTAAAGCGAAGACAAAACCACTGCATTCACCCGGCACTGCGGGCCACCTGAAAGGTAAACACACGGCCCATTTCCCCGTCTATCCCCTGTTTACCCCCGGACTTGGGGGGGGGGGCGTGGTTACAATTGACTGGTGCATTAGACCCCAGCTTCTCGATAAATCTTAAGCGTAACGGACTTAAAAAGCTTGAACCTGTTATCAAATATTTCCATAAATTGACCAAAGAAACATGACATACAAAATAAAAAAAGTCATGTACATACAGTGTACTAATGCTCAATAGCAATATGTTTAGTCATAAAGAAGTTGTGTTACTGTAGTTTAGATATCAGTGTAAATCACTTGTAAGTGGGATATGTAAGATTAGCACAAATTACAGACTTTTTTTGTATTTCTGAATGCATCCATGCCACCTGGTTTTTGACATTACTGCTGTGGACAGATTTTCAGCAATGCAGGTATTGCCATGTTATGTTTTACTGGAGGCAATAAGTTTGGAAAAAAAAACAGACTTTTGTCAAGGTTTCCCTGAAATAAATTGCCAGTATGTTTCTTGCTCTTTGATATTAACATTCGCTTGTTATGACATTATGATCAGTGTTTATTTCAATAGCTCATTGATGAACGGTTTCTTTCCGAATTGAATTTCTTTCATGCCGTTTTTGTTGCGGCTTTGAGATAATATCATTTTCTAATAAAACTGCTGACCTTCATTGGTCTTTGGACTGTATTGTGCAACTATTCGCACATTTTGTTTGCTCTTTTAAGCAAACATTGCATTAATTGCAAACAAGTATCACAATTTACTACACATGATGCAGAATTATGTTTCATTTAGTGTGCATATGATTTTAAGCTTATGAGCATGAAAAACATCTACTTAAACAATCACAGCAACACAATGAGATCCCTATCTAAAGAAATATTGCTACTTTTCATTCTTTCATACTGTCAATCATTCATAAATATATTCATTTACTTGAAGTTAATACATTGAAAGAATTTACATCTCTGATGGCAAAAGCAATAAAAAGTGAGCAGGGGGATTGAGATAAGTACCTTTTTCCTTTATGCATTAAAGAAAAAACCTAAATACACTTAAAATGCCTTAAAGGTACACCAGATTGGCACCAAAAGGATTATTTTCTATAGCGAATCTCGGTACAATTGTTTCATAAAATTTTATCAAAACGTTCAATCTGTGAGAGTGCAGCTTTAATAAATTAAAACACTAATTTATTGTTTATTTAATATATAGCCATCCTGGTTGCTGAAGCCACAGAAGTATTTTCAAGGACAAGAACCAATGCTGATCAAAACATGGTCTAGTGATGGAATTCCATACCCGTTCTTGGCAAGGATTTTTAAAAAGGAATATTGTCTGTAAAAATAAGTAAGAAAGATTTCTAAGAAAGTCTGGTCTAAGGGCTTTCAAAATGCATCTGGGTACTCGATTAGTAAAGATTAACCTTTGAGTTGTTAAAAAAGTTATTGCAAATCGTCCAAAAGACTATATATTTAATATTTTTTGTCATATTTTTTTGGAATTAATGATCTTTTCTGCACATTTATCGCATTAATGCACCAGTCAATTGTAACCTTGGACCCTCCAGGTCCAGTGGTAAACCAGGGATAGCCGTGGAAAAGGGCTGTGTTTTTACCATTTAGGTGTCCCTGCAGTGCCGGGTGAATGCGGTGGTTTTGTCTTGGTGCAAAATATAGCAGTGCAGGGGCATTTGGTGGGTATTTTAACTTCATTTCTTCCCTGCAGGGCGGGGATTTTACCCTGGATTGGCTGGACTGAAAGTCAAAGTCCCCGGGCTTGGGTGGTGTTTACAATTGACTGGAGCATAATTCCTACATAAAAGGTTATGTATGTCTAAAATGAGTGTTTACAGGCATTTTTCATACTTTTACAGTAGAAGAAGTCTTATTCTGTGTCAAACATTGATTTTGTGTCTTGCTTGCAGAATATGATGTGCCAATAAGCTCCAGTTTGCTGCGGCTTTCCGCCCATGGCAGTGGTCCTGCAATCTAGATCCAGGAGTTGCAGCTCTGAATCTAATATTTCAGAATGAAGATGTAAGTTAACTTTGTAGTACTTGTTTATGTGTAAATGATTCCAAAGAGTGAGATTTATACTAATCAGGTGTAAATAAGCAACTTATAGACACTGGTTAAGAGCTGTAATCTTAATTTTAAGGCAAATCTAGCTTTGCTTAAATTTTGTTTTAAAACTTAGCATAATTATGCTATCACTGCATTTTCTACATCATGCAGCAATCTCATACATGAAAACACTAGCAGTTGTCATGAATCTTTCAGTTTTGGTGTTTTTTGCCATTTCCTTTGCTGCGCCATTTGTCCCTGAAAGCATTTCAGTTTGGCTCTATGTCATTTTTTATATAAACGCTAAGCTGATAAAGTGAAAAAAATCTTATTTTGCTTTGAAAAAATCTTAATAGAGTAGGCAGGCCATTTTTATGGTGCTGTCTTATATATATATATATATATATATATATATATATATATATATATATATATATATATATATATATATATATATATATATATATATATATATATATATATATATATATATATATATATATATATATATATATATATATATATAAACAAAGTGCTCAAGGTGAGCTATTGTGATCGCCCTGTGTCCGTCATCCGTCGTAGTTGTCCGTCGTCGTCCGTCGTCAATACTTTGACTGTTAACACTCTAGAGGTCACAGTTTGGGCACTATCTTAATGAAACTTGGTCAGAATGTTACTCTCAATAAAATCTTGGACGAGTTCAATATTGGGTCAGCTGGGGTTAAAAACTAAGTCACCCGGTCAAATTAAAGGAAAAGCTTGTTAACACTATAGAAGTCACATTTATGACTGTATCTTCAAGAAACTTGGTCAGAATGTTAATATTGATAATCTCTAGGTCAAATTCGAATCTGGGTCAAGTGTGGTCAAAAACTAGGTCACCTGGTCAAATTGAAGGAAAAGCTTGTTAATACTCTAGGCCCCAATTTCTCGAAACTTCTTAAGCTTAACAGGCTTAAGTAGCTTTTAATATTTCAATTACTCAAAATACATACTTGAATGGAATTTTGATAAAGGAAAAATGGTTTAATTTAACTAACATATAGATAATTCCTATCTAAAGTATAAAAGCTCTTAAAGAAGTAAATATTATTCAAATTATTGAAAACCAAAAATAGTGAGTTTAGCTTAATCCGGTTATAAGGGACTTAAGAAGTTTCGAGAAATTGAGGCCTGAGGTCTCATTTACGACTGTATCTTCCTGAAAGTTGGTCAGAATGTTTATATTGATTGGCTCTAGGCCAAGTTCGATCTTGGTAATGTGCGGTCAAAAACTAGGTCATTAGGTCAAATCATAGGAAAAGCTTGTTACCACTCTAGAAGTCACATTTATGACTGTATGTTCATTATACTTTGTCAGAATGTTTATATTGATTAGCTTTAGGCCAAGTTCGAATCTGGGTCATGTGCAGTCAAAAACTAGGTCACCAGGTCAATTAATAGGAAAAGCATGTTAACGCTCTAGAGGCCACATTTATGAACATATGTTCATGGAACTCGATCAGATTGTTATTCTTGATGATCTGTATTGGATTAGATGAGCGATACAAGCCCGTCAGGGCCCTCTTGTTTTTTTTTTTAACTGTTATAGATGTATAATTCAGTTTAAAGACTCATACTTTTAATAATTAAATATTTTCATACTTTCTGCATACATCATTATATTCAATGATGGAATGGTGCTAACAACATCAACTACAGGGAATTTATATTCATTTCAAACTGCTGAGGTGGTCAAACCATTTTTCCAGGTTATTTGCAGAACCTTAAAAATCTAAAATATACACAATGTTGTTTTACATATTAAAATAGTTTAGTACAGGTTAATTGTCAGATAACTGCAATAATTAGTTTTAAGTAAACTCAATCTGTTTTGTTTACCTTCTTATGTTTAAAGTAGGAATCATTTATTTGTACTGTAAATGCTTGTATGATATTCAGTATTAGGTAAATTAATATACTTGTGTTTGTTATTATGAGTTTTTTCAAACATTAACATATTAAATTTGCTTTGCATTGCCTTAACCTTACTTGTTACGCACCTTAATAATCTAATTGGTGTAGTCAAAGTCATAGTATGTCATACAAAATGAAATTTTGCCTTTGACACTTGTTTAGCTAAGAAAAAATGTACTGCATTAGCAGTTTCTGCAGTTGATGACATACCTAGAGCCCGTCTAAGGCAGTGCCTTATTTCATATTACCTTTACGACATTACACTTGTATATCGCTTCTACTTACCCTGGACAAGGCTAGTTTCGAAGCGGCCATATTTTGTAGCAAAGATCAAGACAATGTAAGGAGGGTTCTAACGTTATATTAAAAATGAAAAGTCTGCTTAGAACGTCTTTTAAGACAAAGACGCTCTACGAAACGAAAAATAATAGTATATATTATCAATAAATTCGTCTTTATATAATTTATGTATTTTAGCTAGCTTTGTGTCATACAAGATGTGCACTTCAAGTGTCCCCGGGTTGGAAAAAATCTAATAAACTGCCATAACTTAGGTTATTAGAATGATCTGTACTATGCAGTTGATAAAATATCAATATTATAAAAGTAACAATTTGAGAAATTGTCTGTCCGACTGTTCAAGTCATTATGATTCTTCAAAACACATGACCGCCAGTCGAGGAAACATTTTCTTCTGCTTATTCTGTTTAACACGATGTCGATTCGGACGCACTCTGATTGTAAAAATTGCCGCTACTATTATAATGTCCAAAGCATCGGGATTTTTGATAAATATCGGATTGTATTGAACTATACGTCGAGTGTTTAGTGAACATTCATTTGCAATATTATGTAACCGCCCATTACCATATAGTTATCCTTTCCAGGCAGAAAAACCGATAAACTAGGTCGGCATTAATCTTATGTTATCGGTAGCTCCATTCAACCAAATTTATTATTGTATGATAGTGTTTGCGAGTGTGATGACTTGTGTAAGACTGCAGTACGAATAGAACAACCAAAAATGTGAAGTGAAGCCGCAGGCGATTGCTTTCGCGTATTCCAATAACCTGAGTCCAAGTAATCTTTTATTATCAAAGGCATAATATAATTGTAGATTACGCTTCCTTGCTTAGTAAGTAGGGCGTTATATATAGTTTCTTATCCTGGTGCATTCTAGGTGAACTTTACTTACTGTCGTATATATACTATTTTCCATTCGATCTCGTCCTATTATAACTGTGTACATATGCAAAGAAATCACGACCGGGACATACTTTTGATTTTACATAATGACCTTTGTTTGTCTTGATTCTTTTTAACTCTGTCAGTATTGGTGTTAATATCTTATTACATGCTTGCTATCGCAAACATGATCACTTACACGGTAATATCTGATATTATAACACGTACCTTCGTTGTCAGTCTGAACGGCTTTAGTGACTGCTTGATTTCTACCTGCAAGGAATATACTCATCATTATATATCATTCGAAAAATATAAAGACAAGCGTCTTAAGATTGTTTGCCTTAATTTGAAAATTTTAGTTTTTCGTATAATACCGCGCAAGGTTTTACTCCTCAATAAATTAGCTATGTAAGCTAAGACATAACGACTATAAATTCCATGATTGATCGTTAACTTCCATGGTCATTTTCGTAATATTCCACATATTAAAGTGCTTGCTAGAACTTCACCGTATGTTTAAGAGTGACATATTCTTGCATGAACCTGCAAGACGTATAAAATACAGCTTACTAGGGCAGAAGAAATTCCGAATTCATTCCTGAAGAGCATGTTCAATTTATGACAATGCCCTTGCACGACATATAGCGATATTGCTACCACTCAGCCAACTGCTGTGAAATTACCTGTGTTGTCCGTCTGGACATCTTGAGACAAAAACGATTTAACAGCTGTAACGAAAGTACAACTGATTAATATAAATTTAAACAATTATGTGATTGCAATAGTATAAATCTGTAAACGTGTGGATTGTGACAATAAGTTCCAGCAGATCAAGTTAAAATCCATATTTTGATTTTGCGTTTGAAACAAGTATGGCTATTTTTGTATAATTTGTGAGGTAAATGACGTATTCTACCTGGCCTAGGCGCATCGTTAACATCGTTCTTTTTTGTTAGCCAAATGTACAAAAACAACCCAATCATTCCAATAGTAAGGGTCAGCTGTATCCACTCTAGCATCTGAAATATAAGTAGAAGCCATTACCTGCTTTATGGTCATCGTTATAGTTGGTTTATCTCATAGCGATAAAAACCCGTATGTAATGCTATTAGACCATGCAGAAGGTTGTTGTTAATGTGTACTATAGCTGGAAACTTCCGACTTCTGATGTTGTATTGTATCTGCTTAGGTATTTGCTTAGGTATTGCATTTCATATTTGTATTTAGTTGCTAAGTTTTTGCAATGTTCTCCTCTTATATCCGCCCTCTGACCAACCTAATAGTTTCGCCTACATATGATAATTGCCTTAAATTGACGTCTTTGAGGAAACTAACCCTTAAACTATAAGTATATATTTCCGCAACACTATTGCCTATGTTTAACCGTGACACTTTATATAGAATGCTACCTTCGATATAGTCCTTTCTTTGGAAATGACAAATGCACTTATCTACTCGTTTATGATGAAAAAGAGAATCACTTGGGAAACTTTCCATAACTTAACGTCGACACCTAAGGGAAATGTATTGCCACATGAGAAACCGGACATAAAACTACATAAAAACGGCATAGACGTAGGCAAAATGAGGCTTTATTTAAAAATAAATTACCAAAATGCAAATACTTACGGCTGATCAGTATCGTTTCTTTTCACTAGTAAACATAGTTTAAATATAGTTGCGTACAATCTGCATTTATTTAGATTATAATTCACCCGAGGTCTTATCATTAATAAAAGGCAGTGGATAATACAACAGGTCTGTCGGGGCAGGACAGAAGCACATTAAAAACAAACAACGTTTAAGTTTTCAGTCTTTTGAAAGTGATCGGTGATCGGACAATTTAAAAAAAAAGCACTAGACAATACGTAGTTCACAGGTCGGCGACCTATTGCCCAAACAGTTTTCTTGCAAAATGTGGGTTTTGTTATGCAGTTGTTGTGTGTTTTCATAGTTCGGCGATTGGTCGTACCTCCAGGTGAATTATCACTACTACCCCTATCACGCCGTCGTGACATTCTTCCGACATGCTGTGATGTATAAGGCGAGATAACTCGCAAGATACTGATGCACAAAAGGTTGACCAAAATGTGAGTGTATTTTACGACATCTCAACGATATTTTGGCCATATAGACGATTATGTTACATCATCACAAAATTGTCATCGGAAATGCACGAACATGTAGAGCTTAATAGGACGGCATTAGTGTTGTTATCAATATATAGCCGCACTCCACTTTACCTATTATTGTATAAGATTGTATGCGACTAGGATTGATTTTGAATGACCCGCAACATAACAACCCAAAAGTGTAGGTAAGTGCATTCGAGGGATTTAAGTCTCATGTAATCTTATAAGTATCTATCATGTGTTTCCGGTACGGATCGAAAAATCCGACCCGAGGGCACGCGCGTAAGCCGGTAATGAGGCTTGCCGAGTTACTGGTCACGCAGCGTGCCCGAGGGTTGGATTTTTCGATCCGGACCGGAAAAACATGATTGATATTTTTTCTTGCATACCTTAAATAATGAATTTGTGGAATTTTGTAGAAAACGCACTTTTGTACATTTCATCAAAAAGTGCGTGCGACGTTGTGTACTGACGTCATAAAGCGCAGTAATTTTAAATCACTATCGACGTCAAATAGTTCCTTTAAAAATCGCGCTTTACGATTTACGATTATTTTTTTTCAATTTCAATTAAAAGTATTGTATACTTATTTTTATATATTATTACTTTGTGTAGTTTGTTTTAAGTGTCTCTATCCAGCCGATGAAATCACTTGGTAATGCTACTAGAACCTTTGCATGGTTGCACCTGATCTGTGCTACTGCTAAACCTTTCCGACTCATGATGTTGTTTTGTTTTTGCTTACCAGGTTATTCTTATTTTGCTGTTTGGTTGATAAGTTGATTAGTTTAGATTTTTCTCGTCTTATGACCACCCCTTGAACAAGGCAAGGCTTTTGCCAGCAATCTTTTATCATTGGTTTGCAGATATTTACGCAACATTTGATCTTTCCAAGACAAAAAATAAAAAAAAGTTGTAAAAACGGAATATCTGTGAGAGTGCAGCTTTAATAACACTCCATATAAGTTTGAAAATTCACCATTGCTATCGTGTACATATTTGAAATCTAAATTATCTTTATTGTTAAATGATATAAACTCTGCGGCATTCCAATATTCCCATTTAAGCAGACCAAATAACCAATACATAGTCGGGGTCGGCGTAGTAAAATCCTTGGCTTCGTTCTATATATTGTTTTTGTATTTAGAATTAAAGTGGAATTTGTATAATCTAGGCAAAACGGCCCGTACCTTGTAGACTCGGCCTTGGATTCGTAAACGTATTCCCTGCTAAAAGTTTGAAGTTTATTTCGGAAAAATTCAAATGCCTTTACTGTATTTAAATGTTTTATTATTTGCATGGTCTACTTGAAGTAAATTCACCATTTTTACAACGAAATACATACGTAAATTTTCTTCTTAAGGTCTCATGTTAAAATAAACTATTAATACTTCAATCGTCATACCGCGTAACAAGTACTAACAATGGTGCTAGGTGTACGCATTGAAAAAATAACGTCTTATGTTTCTTAAATCTATGTCTTCTATTTCAGTATCAATATAGTTTTTGCATTCAACCTGCATGTTTTTGAATTATAATCCGCTTTAAACTGGCGAGCGCCGCTGTAGCGAGTGAGGTCCTATCATCAATTATAGATAGCGGATGATACACAAAGTCTGCCGAGGCAGGATTGAAGCACAAAAAAATGAACACCATTTAATCAGACAACGACATATGACATCCGTAGTTTGCATCGTCGGGCATCCATCTCCGGTATTTGCAGGAATTACAAATAGTTTTATGACAAAGTACAGCCTGAAATGGAAAATAAATATCACAACACACCAAGAGACCGAACATGAGAATCAAATGTATAGGCAATGCCGCGAAAACAGTAATCCTTTGTGTCGTCACATTAGGAGACCCAACCGCTGAAGTTGTGCTATAAGGGGTGCAAAATGTGTGTACATGAAGCGAAAAACAATTACAACACAGCATACGATCGAACAGGAGATTCAAAGCCATAGACAATTCTCCAAATAACCAATCGCTTGAATTAGTTTGTTATGTGCCGCAGAATACTTACATGCAAACAAAAGGCGGTAGGCACCAAAGGGGGCAACTTCCTAAAAGATGAGAGAAAGACAAAAGCCATGTTGTGCTGCTTTTTGAACCACGCCGACGAAACAACAGAACTTATGATTTATATATAAAAACGAAGGAAGAATCCATAAGAAATCAGCTATGAAGCAAATAAAGGTGCCTACAATGAACACAAAACAACGACGATTACTACGTTGCAAGGACACTTAAATCGACAAAACAGATGGGACAAAAATGACCGAAAAGTAAAACACAATCGGTTCGAGTATATAAGACCAAGACGGCGATGGAAAGATTCAAAATATCGATGCGTTACAAGAAACAGTGAGAGAGCTGCACGAAAATGAATTGGCGAACCAAAAATTTGCGCCGCACACTATGTTAGAAACACAATTTGGGAATAAAAACACATCGCTGTATTTTAATATTGACCAAAAAAGGAATTATATTAGAACAAATGAAAACACATTGTTGTATAATCCATATTATTTCTTTAATGACTAAGCTCAAATGAGTTGACGACTCGCTAATAATATTATTGCTTTTTGCAAGGGGCTTCTGGTAAATACATTGGATAATCCAAATATGTGCTTTAAATTATTTACAAAACAAAATTATAGTATTGTTCAACTGATTATAGTGGTTTGATATTAGTTTAATGAGTAACGACCTCATGGAAAACAACTTAAATCATATTTTACCTTAATACAATAATCGGAACAATAAATACATGAACTATTCTAAGTTTAGGGCCATAAATTGCTGACCTATCCCAAAACCGATGTGCTAAATATTGGAATGTACATGTACTTATATCCAGCTTAATACACAACTCAAGTCAATAACGACATTTGATACAATCATAGCGTACATAAAAACGAACCTACGTTTTTTTTTTCTTTCACACCGTTTTGAATTATCAATTGAGCTAAAATCCCTCAGATGCTTGCTTACAAATATATTGTCAATGTAAATGTTGAATAATTATTGATGTTTAACAAGTATTATTTATGTCCATGCTCATTATGTAGAATACCTGACCATATGTGTAACCAGTTTTCGAAAAATCTACTTTTGATTTTAATGTATACTATATTAAGAAAACACTCGAAGGGAGGTTACTGACATTGTGTAGAAGAAATTGTTTTTTCTTCACATCATTATTAGAATGATGTATATAGCTAAATGAAAATGATGCCTAGTGGGAATCAAATTTGAATGCATGTACCCATGCCAATTTTTAATCTTATTTAAAGGCGTCCATATACTCTTATTAAGGGTTGTGTGGGGGGCATAAAATGATATTCATGGCTTTCTAGGCTACATTAAAGGAACATTTAAACTTTTTCAATGTTCATATAAAGAAACAAACACTAGTATTTGTCCATTGAATACAGCCATTTATCATCAGTTACAATGTAAGTAGCTATGGGATATACACTTCAGTATTTTCATACCATGTCCAAGCGAAGCTCCCACGTGGTATGACAGCACTGAGTGTGTTTATTCAATACGCCCCAGCTTCTATCTGCGAAACGATTAAATCGCATGGAGTGTTTTTTTAGTAATACAAATTTTATAATCACAAAATAATTACATAAAACAAAATATTACGGGTGTATGGATTTTACACTCCCTCCACGTGATGAATTTAGACCAATCGGATTGCGTCATTTATGTAGGAGTTTATATTATCAACTAAAAGACGGCTTAGTTTTAAATATGTTTAGGCGACAGATAGCTTCTTCTGTATGAACAATAGTACCTTGAAGGAGACTAGTAATAACTTAATTGTAATATGTGTTTAATGTTTGTTTTCGTCGATGTATGTCTAGTGTTCGCTTACTCCGAGTACCTTTAAGCACGACATTGGATATATGTTACGGTGGAGGAAACCGATAACGAAGCAGAGCATATCATGTAATAGAACAGCTGAGGCATCTGATGGTGGAGCAGACTGTTATATAATACCTGAGGTATCTGATGGTGGAGCAGACGGTAATAAAATAGCTGAGGTAACTGCATGGTGAACCAGGCTGTCATAAAATAGCTGATGTACCTGTTGGTGAAGCATACTTTTACAAAATAGCTGAGGTACCTGATGGTGGAGCAGACTTTAAAATAATAGCTAAGGCACCTGATGGTGGATCAGACTCCTATAAAATAGCTGAGGTACATGAAGGTGGAGCAGACTATGATTAAATAGCTGTGGTACCCCATGGTAGAGCAGACTATAAACAAATAACTGAGACACTTGAGGGTGAAAAAAACTGTTATAGAAAAGCTGTGGTACCGGATTGCGGAGCAGACTGTAAAATAAAAGCTAAGGTACCTGATGGTGAATCAAACCGCAATAGAATAGCTGAGGTACCTGATGGTGGAGCAGACTTTAATAGAATAGCTAAGGTTAATGAAGGTGGAGCAGACTGTACAAGAAAGGTGAGGTAACTGATGGTGAATCAGACTGTAATAGAATAGCTAAGGTATCTGATGGTGAATGAGACTGTAATGGAATTGTTGAGGTATCTGATGGTGCAGCAGACTGTAATAGAATAGCAGAGGTATCTGATAATGAAGTAGACTGTAATAAAATTGCTAATGTACTTGTTGGTGACAAGCATACTGATACAGAATAGCTAATACCTGATGGTGGAGCAGACTGTAAAATAATATCAAAGGTACCTGATTGTGAAACAGAATGTAATATAATAGCTGAAGTATCTTATGGCAATGTAAGAGCTGAAATATCTGATGGTGGAGCAGACTGTAATAAAATAGCTGTGGTAAGTGATGGTGAAGCAGATTGTAATGAACATTCTAATTGTATTAGAACAATGACTGATAATGCTATACGAAATAGTGGGGGAATCAGCGTTTTTTAAGTAGTGCTCTGTATAAGTTGAATATAATTTAACATATATAGACGCATTATAACGATTGTATTGTTTGATGTTTGTAAAGATGTTATTCGACATTAACAAAATTCAAGCAGCTTAATATGCATCAGTCACTAGATGAATGGAATACATATAATCAATAATATTTTCAATAAAGAATTAACATCATATGTAGCATTTCAAACACGATAAAGAGCATCTGGAATCACGTTGTCTTTCCCTTTGATATATTTAATTTCAATATCATATTCTTGTAACAATAAACTCCACCTCAGTAATCTTTGATTTTTGTTTTTGAGTTTGTGTAGAAAACTAAGTGGATTGTGGTAACTGAAGACAACAATAGGTGTCACTGCAGAAGTTAGATAAACTTCAAAGTGCTGAATGAGAGCAAGACACTTTTTCTATCGTTGAATAATTTCTCTGGTGTTTGCTAAACTTTCTAAAAAAGTAACAAGCTGGATGTTCAACTCCATTGTTGTCCTCTTACACTAATTCAGCTCTTGCACCAATGTCAGTGGCGTCAACTGACAATTTGAAAGGGTTGTCGAAATCTGGTGCTAAGAGAACTGGTGTGTTCATGAGTATGACTTTCACAGTATCAAATGTATTGCACATACGTCACTCCAAACAAACTTTGTGCCTTTCTTTAGTAAATTCGTAAAAGGTTCTGTGATTTCAGAAAAGTTATGACAAAATTTTCTGTAATAACCAGCCATAACGAGAAAACGCATCAGTTGTCTTTTACAAGAACGCAAAAGAAATTCATAGCTATGACTTAAGCATCTGTATGTTTAACCTGACCCTGTCCCACAACATGACCAAGAAATGTCAAAGTAGCATGACAAAACTCACTTTTTGCTAGATTAATTGTCAAGTTGTAAGTCGATTGAAGAATTCTCGGATTGTCTGTAGAAGATCATTCCACACGTCGGTGTGGATAATGGCATCGTCGAGTATCATGTTTATAAGCCGTTTAAATGTAGCTGGTGAATTTTTCATTCCGAATGGCATCACTTTGTACTGGTAGAGACCATCAGGTAAAACAAATGCAGAGATCTACTTAGCTCTCACAGTCAGTGGAATCTGCCAAAATCATTTTAGAAGATCAAATTTTGTAACATATTCTGCTTTTCCAGCATTGTCAATGCAGTCGTCTATTCTTGGAATTGGAAAAGAATCTGATTTGGTAACAGAGTTCACTTTGCGATAGTCTATACACATTCTGTATGTTCCATTTGGTTTTGGCACCAATATACAAGAATAGCTGTAATTACTTTGGCTAAGTTCAATGAAATCATTGTCCAAAAGATAGTTCCTTCCTTCGGATATACTTCTGTTTTGATAGATTTAGTCTGTAAGAATGTTGTTTGATTGGTTTGGGGTCTTCAAGAATGATATCATGATGAATTATACGAGTTCTTGTGGGGATGTCAGGGAAAAGGTGCTCATAGTCCTGAATTAGATTTTTCATCTCAGATTGTTGTTGTGGATCCAGGGTGTGCAAGTTTCTGGTCTAAATTTTTTCATAATGTCTGAGTTTTAAAGTTTGACTGAACCAGGATCAGATTTTTCAAATTGTTCACAACCTTTATATTCTGATTCTTGAATACATTGTTCATGTGTGACAGAGCTTCTGACACAGGTTTTGAAATTGAGCTATCTCTGTCAATATATTCTTTCAACATATTTAAATGACATATTTTTGTTTACGCCTCCCAGAAGTGTTTATAACATAGTTTAAGTCTCTAACATTTTTGTCAATTGTATATTGACCAAAGTATCTGGCTTGTAAAGGTTTTCCTGAAATAGGCAAAAGAACAATGACCTTGTCACCTGGCTTTAAACTTCTTTATACTCCATTCTTTTTATATCTTAATTTCATTTTGCCCTGTGTACCTTTGAGATTTGAACGAGCCAGATCACATGCCTGTGATAATTTATTTCTGAAGTCAGAAATATACTGAAGCAAATTCAGTGAAATTTCAGTGGTCCACGAACAGTGTGTACAAAAACTTATTCAAATGGACTGAAACCAAGCGATTCTTGCACAGATTCTCTTACTGCAAAAAAACAGTAAATGAATGCCCACATCCCAGTCCTTTTCAGTGTCATACTGTATCATATTATATCTATATATATCTAATAATATTTTTCAATGTTTGGTGAAACCGTTCCAGTGCACCTTGACTTTCTGGATGATAAGCCGAAGATTTATACGTTTTATCCCTAATTAAGATCCGTAAATACTGTTCAATATATATCGAAATCACTGTTTTTGATGAACGCTATAAACAAACCTTTATACATGTTTTTTTAATAAATAGCTACGTGGCCACACATTCCCGTTAAAGGGCGCAAAAATATCGCTTATATGCTTTTCAATATACCTTAAGCATATTCATGTTTTTGGTTTTGATCATTTAAGTCAAACAAGTTAAACACGATAATGCATTACAACTAAAACATATATTATTTCACCAGCGTATATTGTGCGACTTTAAGATGACAAATATAACGCTGTGCTCGCTCCGCCCCTTCTTATTCGTCGCCATTTACAATTTCATTGCTCCCCTTCTCATATACATTATCTATTATAATGGATCACTTTTGATGAAATTACTTTAATAGGCCAAGCAAATTAAATAAATAGCTTGTCTGGCGTTTTATTGTTTTAAACAATGGAGGAAAAATGCCTTATTTATATCATGGTCTAATATGTATATATATATATATATACATATTAAAGCGTGCATGTTTAGTTAATCAAGTTGTATAGGAAAAAGATTTTAGCAAGTACATATTTTATTTTAAACAACGTTTTTTTCCAGAGTTATTCCAATGATGCTTTTCATTTTGAAATTATATGATCACAGTTTTAACCCTGTTATTTGCTAAGGCAGACTGTGTGGGAGTTATATAATTGTTAACTAAGTGCATCATATCATTGTTAAGTATTAAATTGTTTTCAGTGTCTGCAGATAGATTTGGGATCCATAATTATAGGGTTTACCTTAGTTTTATCATTATTTGTTTTTTTCTTACGTTTTCCCAAGTGAAAGCATAATCTGATAAGATTAATTATTTTTATCTATTTGGTATTGTAGGGTTAAGAGAGTGGCTGTGCACACAGACTTATTTTAACACCCAAGTAATTTTACATTTTACCGACCGTTTCATGGCGGCACCTAACACATCTTGATCAACACCCCTAGTTTTAGATATTATATATGTTTTTTTGTGGACTTTTGTGAATATGGTACTTCAGTTACAACTTTGACAAAAATAAAGTCAAGGTTATGATCATTTTAAGATCACAGTATGAAAAATAACCTACATGTTTACTCATATTATTTTCTTCCTTTTTAGTTTAATTATCTTTAATATTTGTTAATAAGTGATTTAAATAGTATTTTCCTTCAATCTTTTAAAATAATGTTTAGGGTATTTTTAAAGCCAACAACATAGCATTACAGCATGCCAACTGAGGTCACAACGTTGCTGTCGTTGTTAGAGTCTTATGGAAAATTGTGCTAGTTTCGATTGAAGGAATATCTAAATACATGCCAGATATCTTGTTCATACTGATCTTTATGTTAACATAAATAACTGCGCTCTTTAATAGTAAGGTCCAGGTCAATACGAAAAAGGCAAACAGCTGATAATATTTTGTTTATCTGCCTTCACAAGGGTTTGTAGAAACTAGCAATATGTGAAATTCTCTATATTTTTCTATATTGAGTTACTTTTCAATGAAATGCTTTTAAGATTTTATGAAAACATAAAATAGGTTCATATGAACGTAAATACCTCAAGGGAAAATTTAGCAATGGTAACAAACTTGCCCCAAGTCTGGAGGTGGGATTATTTTTACCCCTGGTATGTCATGTCATATGAGCACAACAAATGATTTTGGGTTATTTATTTAAACTTGGCATGGATTTACGGTAAACAAGTAAAGATGTGGAATTGCCCTTAATACAACTTTTTCTGTTAAACCTTTTTTAAAATTTCTCGATAGACTGTTTCTACAAAAGACTGAATTGTTTGAAATATCATGTCAATAATTTATTTAAATATTTTATTTTCAAGTTTAGCTATTTGGTTATTCTTGAACACTTTTATGCTATCAAAATGGAATTCTAAAATTTAAATATTTTTAATTATAAAAGGTATATAATCCTATTTCACCTGATACTTCAGAAGTTATCAACTTTAAACACATTCTTGATTTTTTTTTGTTTAGAATGATACAAATCTGAATACGTGCAGTTCTTTTTTTCTGAAAGAATGACATTTCTGTTTTTGAAAGACATATATCCTTTTTTACTTTATTTAAATTACTGCAACGTAATATCGCTCAGTGAATAAGAATTGTATCAAATACAGACATTGATATTGTACGTTAGTAAAATAAGCTTCATTATCGTCTAATGTTCTTTCCAACACAAATTATTTGCATTTTATCAAATAAATTCAATGTTCTTAATTACCATATGAACGCGCCCAAAGAATCCCCCAGGTGCAAAATATCCAATGTGGCATTTACATATATCTTTATGGATATATGATATATCTGTTTTATAATGCACTTATGCATTTTGAAATCAAGTTCAAAATCATTTGAATGTCAAAATACAAATAGGACCGATTTCGACAGCGCTTTTACTTATGTCTTCATTTCATTTGAAACTGTCTAAACATTATTAAAATGTCAACCATTTTTAATTATATTTTATCTCGTTTGTAACATAAAAATCAGGCTAACCACACAATGGCCCTATCTTAGCGCATGCAGTGCTTAATAAGCTTCATATAAAAAGTATTTTGTGAGCTTTCTGTAGTCCTATCCAGCCGGATGCATCACTTTTGAAGTTTATTCAGTGTTTTCCCAACCTGATGTTTTCTTCCAAACAACCCCAAAAACAACATCTTTTCCATGTCAAATAAATATTTAGAAAGTCAAATCGTGTTTGTATGTCCCCTGAGTAGGGTCCTCAGCATTCCTCTATATCCCTATATCCCTAGGTTACAGTCAAGCTTACACATTATCAAACAAGAACCAGCTTGGGAATACAAAAGTTAAGTCAGAGCTCATTCAACCTCAGTATTGGCAAAATCTACCATATTCTGCAATATAGGCCACCATATTCTGATTGTTCTCAAGTCCATTGTGTGTACAAAAAACTTTTTGCCAGTCTATATTGTGCCGAAAATACAACAAAGAGGCTATAAAGCTCTATCATGGGCCAAATGAGACTAGTTTTGCTTAACCTGTGGCCATAAAGTGTAAATATATTCTATAAAAGTTTTCAATGCCCAATCAATCCAAAATCTGCTGCAAAAAGGATTATAAAGAGTAAAAAAAACACAAGAGGGCTCTTTTACATCTATATAAGTTACAAATAAACACAAATGCAGCTACAGTTAAGTCCACCATGTGTAAAGCAAACACCAAAGCAGCATTTCCAACGGTATTCTTAATCACATAAGGCTTCTGCGCAAAATGTTCCAACGTCTGACAACTCCTTTAGTGATCACAGTAAAACATTTTCATATATAAACAAACCTCAGAGGGTCTATACCTAAGTCATTCCAGTTCTCTTTTATTTTAATTTTGATACATTCAGAGTAAAACAAAGGCTGCTGGCTGAAACTTTACAGTGCCAAATTGACCACATTTTCGCTAGATTGAAGTACACTCAAAATAAAAAAAATCCACATGTGGTAGCCATAAACCCAATTTGGAGCAAAACAATACCAGGCTCTAATTAAGACTACTCAGTACCAAAAAGATGGCAGTCATACAGCCCATATACAGACCAAAACCACACATGTTCAGCTCCAATAAAGCCTTTTTTTCGTCAAGCAGATTACATCTTGGCAACCATGAAGCGCATTCAATGAGAGCCGAAGGAGCTTATGAATAGCTTTAATTAAGCCTTATCTTTCCAAACCTACAGTTTGTGAACCACAAGCTCATTCAAAGCTCAATAATAATATATGCATTTCTGATAAAGCCTTCTCAGTTCAAAAAGTGACTCTTTGACGACCATGAACCCTATTCAGTGCTAAAGAAAAACATACGAAACCTTTATCTAGCAAAATCAGTGCCAAATTGTACAGTTAGGCAATTATAAAGCCCATTCAGAGCCCAACAAACATATATACAGCTCTTTTATAATGACTTATTAATGCTAAATATACCATAAATTGGCAAAGACCATAAAGATCCTTCGGAGCAAACCAAACACATGTAGATCTCTTATTAAACATATTATGTGTCAAATAAACCAATTTTAGCAACCATAACGCCTTTGCAGACCCAAAGAAACATGTTTGCATCTATGATTAAGACTTAAAGATCAAATCGTTTCTGGCCCTATTCAGTGCCAAATAAACCTATATGTGCAGCTCTCTTTAGCCTACTCATTAGTGATATGCCGATGATCGCCGATAATCAATTATATCGGCAGACATTCGACAACTCGGCGATCAGCGACCTCATCGTTCAATAATCAGATAATAAAAAAACGTAGTAAATTTCCAACTTCATATAGCGCAGTAACTTAGAGCTAAGGGAAGTAACCGCCACTTTGAGTTTTAACAGTACTTTCTTTTAGTTTTGTATTGCGTTCAAATCGCTTTATGATGGCAGACAATCCAGCCAGCCACCCCGATCTCAACATATTTGATTACCCTGGTAATCGGTCGTCCAGGTGCTGGAAAAGTGCAATTTTCCAGCGAAATGGTTAGGGTCATTCAAGCTCAGAATCTTATGAAACTAGGTTTGATTGACCCTAGTTGTACTCACATACTGAAATGAACGTCAGGGTCAGTCGATGTAAAAACATATTTATTTTTTTGAAGAATGGAAATATTTGCCTTCTCATTCCAAAAAAGAAAGCTTTGCTATTTTAAAATCCAATTACTAGTTATTTTAGATAGCTATTGCCATCTATCACCAATTTGTTAAGTCTCTTTTTTCAATTTAATTTTCAAAACCGGTTCAAGTCATTGACAAATGACAAAACATATTTTATATACAGGATAAGACAAGGTTGACCATCCCGTTTAGTTGATAATAGCCCCAGTGAAAAGAGTTACCCTCGGGCAATTATTCTTCGCACTAGAGAAATTATTAATCAAAAGCTATTTAGAACCATGTATTATTTTATAAATTACAGTCAACTTAAGTAAACCCCACCATGAAATATTCCCTAACTTCATAAACCCTAGAATATTTTATTTTTTTAGAATTATTCATTGTCCTAGAAATAATACATGTTTTCCGACTAAGGCATTAGAAATGAGATATACATGAAAACTAAGGCCCTTATTGATTTATATTAGAAAATGACGTTTTTTGTGATACTGTCCGATTATCGATCGATCAGGCAGCCAGATTTTGGCAGCCATGAAGCCCATTCAAAGCCAAACAAGCTGATATGCAACTTATCCTTTTCAGTGCCTATTAGAACACATGTTGGCAATTTAGCCCATTCAGAGCCAAAGAAACCCATGTTTGTTTCACACTAGGTCTTTTCATAGCCAAAAATTACACATTTGGCAAGCATTAAGCCCATTCAAAGCCAACAAACCAATATACAACTCTATAATTAACACAAGTAGTTAATTCCACATGGGGGTCATATTAGATTGTTGGTTATATTTGATATATCCTGAGAGGGTTCTTACCCTTACCATAGCACTAGTAGTTTACTAAATTATGTAAACGATTCAAAAAAAAAAGAAAGCTGATTTAAATATTAACATATTCAATTTACATTCATGTCATCTCAAATAGGATACACACAACTATCAAATGTTGTGGAACTTTCGTTCCTTGACCCTACAATGTCCCTGACCTTTTCCTTGAGGTAGTCAATGCAACGTGTGAATTTAAGGTACATTGGGAACAAGTTTAGTTCACTCGGTTTTTATGATGTATGGCTCTTCAAAGAAGTAGGGAATGATAATTAAGTTTATGTTAAGCAGAGACTTAATGATAATATTATCCAAAACTGGAATAGAAGATTAAAGGTCCCTAGTAGAGCATTGTTTTGTAACAATATAGCACGTTTTAAACTCCGACTTTACTTAATCTCACGCAGTATTAAAACGTTTCGATTAAGTTTATCAAGGCTACGTGTATCTGCACAAAGACTTATGATCGAGAGTGGAAGATGGGCAAAGGCAACTCCTATACCTGTTAATGAGTGGAAATTTAACACATGTCAAAGAGCTAAATATCACTTTGTTATGGAATGTGTCCTTATAGACGTCGACCAAACATGCAAATTGTTATCTAAATAATTACATCTGATAACGAAGACCTATTAATATTTAATAATAAAATATTATACATGTTTACAGTGCATCTTAGTTAGATCAGCTGGCATGTATGCGTCCTAATTATTACATATGTAGTGTGGTCTTATATTTTATCATGTAACGTTTTGTATTGTAAAGTTAGTTACGAATGTTTAGTTATTTTACAAACATCTATGACCACTTTACATAGATATACTGTTACATAAGTGAGTGTTCAGCTTTAATTATTTAGTAAAACTAATTCTTTGACACATACATTGTGTCAGTAATGTAACTAGACTGGAAATGTTCTCAAAATTTCATATTCAATACTTTTCTGCAGTATGTGACCTCACAGTTTCAAACTAATCTAACATGATTTAGGTAAGGCTATTATAAAAGTAAATCCCTATATTCCTTTTTTATAATTTGTCCGATATAGGATGTCAGATATTTGCAAATATATCTGTCATCATAAAACAACTATTGAATGTGTATACTCTTTATGTTCACTTATAAGTGATTATAAATATAAAGTTCTTGACATGTAAATTCAATTAATAGAACTTAAAGTTGATGTATATGCTTTATCGATATTTCTTTTTAGGTTGTTAAGTTTTGTTAAATAAATGCATTGAATCACCTGAAAACAATATATTTTATATTTATTTAACCATATGGGCCTTCTGGAGATTTTGTAAATATATCTTAAATCTTGAATCATATCCAAAACGGTTCAATAACATCCTATAATCGCTATTCAAATGCTGTTTTAGACAGGTCACATTAATCAGTATTAAAATTTATGCAAATACAAATGCAAATTTCAAGAAAAAGATCTAATTATATCAAAATAGTTTTGGTTGACCGTTCATCGTTAGTTATCTTTTTTCGTCTAAATGAGTTAAATAATTTTATACTTTGGTGTTCGCACTTATTTGTGGGTCAATTGCAATTGAGGATTTACCCTATTTACTGAAGATCCGTATCGTTTAGAGCGGAATTGACGATGAATATCAACATTATTTTCGTAGAGAGTATTTTGTCGGTCTAAATACTTTAGATCATACATCGCTCTGCCATCTGCGCATGTAACTATGACAGATTGAAGGTTGCATGTCTGGAGGCAGTTGAAGCTAACGTCATGAACCCGAGTTTGAAATAGATCAATTGGTTTTGACAACTATTCAGTGCAAAATTGAAATATATATATATATAAATATTCAAATTCGAATTCTCATTTACATTTCTTTCGTTTGTAGAGTTTTGTGGAATGCAAACATACCTAGGTAATTATATCAATCTAAATACCAACAATATCAACATAAGCACCATGTTCGATGTTTTCTATTGTTTGTACAAGCGTCAATCCATATTATTTGCTTTTATAACTCACAAACCCGAAAAAGTTTACTATCGCACGACACCCATTTAATGAAACTGGATTGTTTAACTGTCGCGCCAAAATCTCATGTAACTATATAAAGCTTATTTTTATATCTTCCTGGGGCTAAATTTGAGTGTGTTTTAAGCGAGCTAACGCGTTTTCCTAGAGTGGAGACCTATATGAGATGGTTGGTAGGTCGTGTTCCCTTCAACACTCAGCCTACTACTTTCTAGTGAGTACTAGACCCAGCCGTTATACCTTATTTTTTTATCTTTTAGGGCCAACTTTGAGTGTATTTAAAGCGTGCTAACGAGTTTTCCTAAAGTGGTGATCTATATGAGGTTGTTGGAAGGCCGTGGCCCCTTTAACACATAGAGAATTGAGACGTTTGGTTGACACATTTCGAATCAATCTCTTTCCATCACGGCTTGTATTGTGAATAGCGTTTAAACAAGTCGTTGCCGAAAATGGAGGGGCAATCAAGTGATTTCGTATTTTCCCAGATTATAGCAGAAGTGTTTAGCAAATAAGAGATCTTTTTTACTGAACTGACGGGTAGGTACCGTATTATTGTAACATATTAGTTATTTGCAGTTAAATATAGCGGAAGGTACGAGGAACATAGTAAGAGGGCTGGGGACTTCTCATCAGAATTGAAAAAAGGTTGTATGACAAGACCCTTCGGGACTGGAATAGACGGACGAGAGACAAAGACTTCACAAGACGTTTCTTAACGCGGTTTAGTTTAACAAGGAGTCGCGCACCATAGACGAGGCAGAGTTCAACGTCGTGAGCTGTACCAAGATAAAAGCTGGATTGAGGGGCCGTAATGCAGCTAGACGAACTTGACGTCGAAGACCGGAAACCAGAAGTGAACAGCGATGAGCAACTAAGACGTGTTTGGTCCTGAAGAGACCGCGAGTCGCAGTCTAGTTGGTTTACATAAATGAGAAAATTCCGACTGCCCCGCCTGACATCTTCTTCAACGGTTGCTGCAAAAAAACTAGAAACACAAAAAAGGCTTCGGGACAAGGTAAGGCGCCGAGCAGAATCAACTTTGCCATCATGAGCGAGGTCCTTTCGCAAGGGTTTGCCAAAACAAAAATCACACCAAACAAGAGAAGAGCGTCTTGATCAATGAGAAGTATGAATCGTGCTATTTAACAGGCAGGGACAGGCTGAGTGAAATACTGTCACGGGTCAAACTTTTGTAGGCGATGCAAGCACGGAGTCCGAGATTCATAAGTACGATATGACGCCCAGGGATCTTGGCGACTGTATTTACATCCGCGGCCAGGTGGGCGGCGTTCCAGTTACTTTCAAGCGGACACGAGGGCAACGAGGACAACCATGTGGTGTTGATGGGATTAACATGTCTTCGCGGGGCGGATGGGGCTTTAACTCGAAAGTTAGTTAAAGAAACATTCAAAGTGACCTTTGGTCGCCTGGACAGCAAAAAGCTTGCAGTGGCCGTAATAAAAGAAAAAAATGCTTGCGGCGGGATAACAACAAAAGTTAAGGAAAGTAGTGGTCGCCGACGAAATGTATCTGCCAGTGCAATATGAAGCCATAGCTGATGGCTTTTTCCAGATGTAAGAGAAAGACAACCAACCAACGTCTATAACCATCATATAACAGTGTGTTCAATGCCTACGACCCAGATGACAGGGCAATTAGAACCGAACATATTTACACTCTTTGCACCTATTATCGATAGGCCGAATTAACGATACAAGCCCCATCACCCACCATTCACTCCGGCATCTGCAAGTGTTCTAACGTGTCCATGCCTGCCTTTTAAAGGCTTTGGATATTCTGAATGATCAGAGAGACAGACGGTTCCAACAGCAAAGGGAAATGCATACCCAACCTTTCTACCATGTATGACTTGTCAGACCACCTATTTTAGGAAGGTGTGTAGCTACGGAGGAATAAGACGAACAAACGGCGAGAAGAAACAGCGTCAGGCCATAAGAAAGCGAAGATGGTAACTGACGAAAGGAGTTCACTGGTAAACAGTATATACTTAAAGGTTTCTGTGGCTTCGTGAGAAAGGAATGTTTTGTAACCACCGGGGCGCTGACAAATGTTTTAATGGCACGTTTTGCACACCTTCCTAAAAAAGCTGGTCTGACACTTAGCTATTGACGAAAACACGACACAGCTGGCCAGGATTAAGCACAATGATGTGGCCGGACATTATCAACCAATATGATATCTTGGCATTCGTTTTAGTATTCATTGTTGATGAGGTTATGACTGTACACAATATTTTGGCCATATCTGTTTAAATCGGCACAACGTCCGTTGGTGAAGGTCTAGATTCGAAATGTAGAAGATGACGATTCGTCATTTTTTTGGTTCACATTCAAAAGTTTTTAAGGATTCGTTAAAGCCTTTTTCCAATATGACTGCCATTTGTTTTCATAATAAACCCCTTTGAGGCAATCATTTGAATACAACTTCATTTGATTTGAACTGTCATCATTATTTTGTCTAATGCTTTCCTTTTGAGTGACACAAGCGTTATTCAAAGGTAAGTCCTTGTAGTGTACCTGAGAGATTATAAAAGCGCCACAATGTTTCTTGGCAGGCAATCCCTACTGAGCTTTCGATCGGAGCATATCTACGCTTAAAGAGTTCGTAAAATGAATGAATAAAATGGTAAGGATTATTATAATAGAAGGAATTTACAGAGAATAAACTGCAATCATATCTATTTTCAGAATTTATATTTTTGGCATGCTTATATACGGGAACGCTATTTTTGGCCATTGCTTACTTCAGGCATTTATATCGATGATATATTAAAATGATGACTGGTAAAAGTGCGATTACGTGTTCACTAGCAGAAATTGATATTTTTGTGTTAAACAACCTTTTAATTAATTGAACAAACAACTATTTCAGTTGTTTACTGTTAGGAAACGATCTGTCGAAAACAACTGCTAACTTTATTGGACTCTCCTCAATAAATCAACTAAAATGGTAGCAAAATGTCGCTTAAAGTAGCGACCACCAACCGAAGAGCTGATATATGATCAAAATGTTTAACGTTTTACGCCCTTAAGTTTATCAAAACCAAGTTTCAAGTTTCAGCTTGTCTTTGTACTCTTAAGGTATGGTAAAATGATATCAAAGCTTTAAGGAAGAGTACATAATTTACCGCTTAGTCAATACAGAACAAACAAGACACTGAATGAATAAGCAAGAAAACAAAATAAAATGTCGGTATTATGGTTTAAGCATATCGTCGTAGCTTAATCAACACATCTTCAATAGTTTAATCATAAGTGTTCAAAGTAAAAAATGCTTTGATAAATAGAATGGTTATTTTTAACATATTTGTGTCTTTAATCGATAAAATAACTACAACTTAAAAGAAAAAACAAATCAGCCTTTTCTTGACTCTTTTCTAATTTTCATTCAAAAATAATTATCCAATTTTAATCCAATTTCACAAACTAAGTTATTTAAACACTGTGCAGTTTTTTTAAACATTCCTACTCCGTGAGGAAATTTCTTTATCTTTTTTATCATGTAAATTATACACAGTTTGATATAAAATTGTATTCGTTTTGTTTTGATCTACCCCAAAAAATAATGTTCAGGAATAAATCCTTTCTTTTTCAATAGTGCTGGTTCCCATTTCAACCATAACCATATCAAAAACTACGTTTGCATATCAACAGGTAAACTGAGTGTTTTAGTTTCAATTATCCCACTAACATAGCAATACTTGCTTCAAATGTTTCTTGATTTTGCAATTAAGAGTTACCATCATAATTAGTTTTTATCAAGATGAACAATACAATATATGGTATACAAACATAAAGCACAATCAAACCAGTACAAATGAAAATGTAAGCTATATAAGATGGAAAATGCATAGTGTTGGTCAAAATGCATCGACAGAATTGAGAAAAAAGTTTCAAGCCTATACAATGCCTGTTTGTCGTTATTACAAGCTGCTTTTAAACATTAAGGGGTTGGTGTAAACTAAGTGCAATGTAATGAATTGTAGTTACACTGTTGGATAGTGTAAATGATTGTGAATCGTATTGAAAAGAATGAAACGGTGGTGTCAAATAATTAAGTAAAAAACAGAAAATATACATGTGGCGGGGGTATACAATGAAGTAAATAAAAGCGTATGAGTGACTGGGGAAAAAGAGAAATGACATGTCAAGAAGTAGGTGGATGAAGTTAGATCTGATCAAATTATGTTGTATCAAAAACAAAATATGCTGGTCTGGTTGTTACGTTTGAACACAATTGAAACCATTATAATTGAACATCACACCTTGATAAACAGAATCATCTACAGCTTTAAGAGATCAGTGTCAATTTCACAAAAAGGGTTATTTCTTAATGTCCCTCGTGAAAAAAACTACAATTTCCTTTTTATCAGTATTAACATATATATGTCATACTTTCAAATAATCACGCGTACTGTTTGGTGCCTGTTGAAGAGAATTTTGACTTATCAGTATCTATCAAACATGATTAAGTCGTTGGGTGGGGTAAATCTAACCAGTTGAAAAATGTATCCTTTAAACATGTGTTTATGCTTATTTAACACTGTCCATTCATTTAAATACGTTGTTGTCAACATGCTATTACATGTCGATTGATTTAAGGCTTAAAATATCATTAAAAAACACAATAGGAATGTTGATAATTTATAGAAAATTACAATTAGACATTTGTTTCGTTGAAGCCTCATGTTATAGTAAATACCATTAGCAGAAAGTTCTTATATTTATATCTAAGCAGACAAACAGACTGAACTAATTCTAAACAGTTATGAAGCTCAATTTGAGCATTGTGGGGCAATGTATCTATTGACCGTTAACTGGCCTTCACAATGTCATTTTACCAATGCAAAAATGCTTCTTTGTTAATGAACTGTACTGATACCCATCACACCTTGGTGACTAAAATCATCTACAGCTTTTAAGAGATCATTGTCAAATTTAAAAAAACCCAGACTAATTACTCAAATTCCCTCGTGAAAAAAACTACAATGTTTATCAGTATGAAAAAATATATGCCATCATTTACAATAAATATATATACAGTTAAATGTCTGTTGAAATACAGTATCTACCCAACAGCCGTTGAGTAGGGTTAATCTAACAAGCTGCAAAATTTTATGACTAAAACATGTATACGTGCATATTAAACACAGTCCATTCAATTAGGTACACTGTTTTCAACATGTGCAGTGATAGAAAGGCTTAAATATTCATTATCAAACATAATTGGAATGTTGATATTTTTAAGAAAACATACAATAAACCAATCGTGTCTTTGAAGCCTCATTATTTTAGTGAATACCATAGACAAAAGGTTCCAATAACTTTTATTTCAGTAGACTAATGAACTAATTATAAATAGTGATTTAGCTCAAATTAAATTTTTTGGTCTACAATTTCATCATTGACCTTTAAACGACCATACCATTCAAAATGCTTCTTTTGAAATGTACTGTTTTTGTTGAAACAGTTCACACCACACATATTTCAACTTTAATATATCATTTGTCTTTTATATCAACTGATGGAATGCTGAAATGACGGCGTTCTTACACGTCATCTTGGTTTTCTCAACTATGCAAGAGTGTTTCAACGTCAAATAACATTCATTTTTACAAAAATGTTAACAAGAGTGTCACCGACTATTTATAGTCAAGATTTTAATGTTATTTTTACTAATCCTTCACACTACTTCCGTGTTCTACATGTACAAGTTTATAAGCCGAGTTTTAATATTCGCCCATTTTCTTTAATGATAAATATGAATGATTATCAAAAGAATTGTAAAACATCAGTAAAATAACTTACTTTTTGTACGCAATATATCTGTGTTTCCTTTTAAGCACACTCCAAGTCAGGTTACAGGCGGCGTTCGTGATATTGGTTATATATATACCCCCATTCGTATGTAAATCGTTGCTATGATACCTGTGAAATACAGGGGTTATCTCAACAGATTTGTTATATATTTAGGCGACAGTAATTTAGTTTTCTTTCCTTCACTCAAATTTGCGACTAATGATAATTATAGCATAACAAAATCTTGTTTATTTATAATCCCATTGTGATAAACCATGACACCAGTGTATGTCGAAATATTGTCTGTACAATATTTGTTTGTAGATAAATACCCTCGATAACTACCTTTTACAATATAAAAATATTGGGTCTATATCTTGTACGAACAATAACTTATTTAAAATCGATACATTTCGAAACTAGGTGAGTGTTTGTGAGCAAAATGTCAATGCCAGCTTTTATCTTCCGATAAATTACAAGTAAAAACAAAAGGGTCATCAATAAAAAATCGAATGAAATATATGTTTTTTGTCTCTCTAAAAATATTTATTTAAAACTTAAAGTGCAATTAGACGTCAACAGTTTGAGAAAACTCATTTGTCCACGGTATATTTTTTCACCTTTCGTACAGTTGGTTAATTGCTTTCTTTTTCCGAAGAGTGCGTTCTTTTTAGCGGTGAAATCTGCCCTAACAGGTTGGTAAATAAGACCACATGTGCGTTTCGCATCCAAATTCTGAGATTAAAACAAGTAAGCTTCAGGTGGCATTGTACACAGGGGAGTATCACATGATCGCTAAAGTACATCGGCCGAACAAAATGGCGAATAATTCGCCCGCTTCAACGTATAATTTCGGCATTTACGGATGGTGAATATTAAGTTAGGGTCTTCAGAATGGCGCAGAGTACCCGCATTGTAACACCTAGAAAAAATGTTTAAAAAGTTGTTTAAATTCCTCGTGTCCAATCGTATTATTTAAAGTGATGTGGTCGAAGTAGCGTTAGTATGTGGTTGAATAACTAAGGGTTGTGGTGGTTAACCAAACCATGGAAATATTATTTCACTTATGTAATCGAGAATTTTAAATGATTTCTTTACAAAGATACGTGCAAGATGACCACCTATTTCATTGATTCCATGAATGAATTTCTTATCGTCCGCAATCTCGCTAATTCACCAATAACTCGGTGTGATGTATTTGTGTTGCCGTGCAACGCTTATTGCATGTTTATTATTTTTGTTCTGCAGTTCATTCTGCCCTTAACCAGTACATCATGGTTTTATTTAAGTTATAACATTAAACATGTTTTTTAACGAAATTCAGTCAAACCATTGCTTTTTAATAGTGAACCATGTTCACAGCTGCCCCATCTGAACACATTGAAATTAACCCAGTTAATCATACTCAATATAGTCTTTTTTTCTTATAAGCATCTACTCAAATTTTATGGCATTCTTTATTTTGTTAATGCATAATTAAGAAGTCTGTTTTAACTAAATGGTTGTTATCGGTTACATTCTTTAATAACTAGAAAACTTCGTTTAATTCAAAAAAGTATTATAGCTCTATTCAAAATGTGATCTGTTTATGAAATGTTATACATATTTAACTTATTTTTAAGAAACATTACCTGAGTTTGAAACTAATTTACCATTAAACTCGCGGAAAAACGTTAAACATATATCTGTATAAGCAAGGGCGCGCATTTATAAGCATAAGTAGTATTAGATAGTATTCGTTTCCTCTGAGTATTTCATATTCCGACATCCAGAAAAACTATACTGCAAAATTGACAACCATAATTCAATTGTTTTGTCTATAAAATAACTGATAAATGATATGTAATCCAGGAACTACGCATCTGATATAGTAAACTGAAAACATCCCAAATAAAATCCGTTTTGGAAGAAGTCCAGGTCCGTCCGCTTCTTCTCGTGGTGTGTTACCGGTAAGCCAACATTGACGAGACAAAAGGATGAGTCAAATAACATATGTCAACTATTTTACCTGGTAACGAGTTGACACTGTGAATATGCCTGTGTGTATACAGGAAAGATTAAACACAATAATGTAATTTATTTTGCCTTGTTATTTTTCAAAAATAGTTTGAGAACTCCCCCAAATGTGACTTAGGTACTTGATATTTTGCTTAAAGTTAGCAGCTTAGTGCAAGAAATCAATATCTGCTATTGTTTATTTGTGTAGTTATTGAGTTTTTGCACTAGGGTGACTATATCTTCATTACACTATTATATGTATAGTATTTCGAACGATCTGGATTTCAAAAAATGCTTTTCATGGCATTGCTAATTAAGTTGAAGCAATGACTTTTACAATTGGACTCAATTCTATTTAGTTGAAAAAGGAACCTTTTTCACTTGAAAACGTTTATTAGGTTTATTATTGTCAGATATACTTTCTGCCGCTTGCATACCATATTGCGCCACTTCATTCTCTGCGTTGAATCTACCAAGGACCGGTATTGATTGAAGGTCATGGTTATATATATAATACTGTGCATGCCAAATAATGACAAAACGTGTACTGTTAATCAGATTGATAACTCCCCAAATATTTGTAACAGCAGTAGATCTTGATTGGGTTGATGTGGCTGATGTTGTTGTAATAACAAGTAGTGGACATCCGGATGGTGGTTAGCAAGTATTTGTTTCGTAACATTTAAACTCTTACAATGGTCGAAAATGCACGTTAGAACTTAAAGTCAGTAATAATTATACTTAATTAAAAAATATCGAAACAAATAAAGGGAATCTAGATCACTCACCGATTTAATCCTGTACATAAACTCATGTTTACGGCATTTTCGGACGTTTTTCCTGTCTGACCTTTGAATAATCAGCTATAGGTCTTTCATTTCCACTTCAAAAGCCGACTTACCATTGGTAAGGTATGAAATATGAAACTGTCAAGAAGTGTAAAAAATATATAAACACAGTGATCAATATTGTTTTATGATAATACGCAATATAAGCACGTAGCGAATGTTATAAAAGCTTTCATATTCACTGGACATTTTTTATTGAGTATTACACTTTGATACTACACTGTTATTCGAAAACAACGTTTTGGTCATGTGCTAATCGAAAAGTCTATGTCCTATATGTTGTTGACATTCTACCCAATCGTGATCGAGACTGCTAGCAACATCGGACCCTCAAGTGTCTCAACGCAGTCAAAGTATATCCTGGAATAAGTGTGCAAAAGTGCATTTGGCAGTTGTCGCACGTGCATCGCACATTTCTAATATTGTACAAGATCTGCACGTGCATCAACATAGAACACTAAATAAACTTCTGAAAACTATCTTGTATGAGGCTTCAAAATACTTGCCTAGCAGAACATTAATGAGCACGCCAAGCCATATGGACGCCTATTCATGTTCACGTTTACAGAGCTGGGTTGTTAAAGACATTCCACGTGGCCCAATCCAGCTTTAACCCCCGTTATCTTGTTAAATAACATACACACCCATTCATGACAGTCCCCATATAGTGACAAACGAGAATAATCATCCTCTTTATAAAGGTGGATGCAAAATTCAATACACAATTGCGACCCCACTAGTTATCGGTCCCTTTTAAAATCAAAGCGCTGAAAGCGCTGCAAAGGCTGTCGGTGATGTCACTAAAGCAAACAAACACTATCGCTAAGCTCTTTCAAATGAAACGTGATCAAATGATTTCATACAAATGATTAATACCCTTTAAAGTAGATGAAGAAGGATAAATGTAATTATAAAAAGCACAAATATATTGGCTTAAATTAATCATATATCCAGCCTTCAAGATTCTTAATTTAAGTTTCCTAAGTTTGAACCGCTTTAAATCAGTTAAATCATATTCATTATGTTAGAAATGCTTCAATATATGCTATTTGACGTCGCTTATAACAGTTTTTGTAAGCAATTACATACCTTCATTTCATTAGGGTCTGTTGAAGCCAATGTCTTTAAAATGCAAATACAATACAAACTATACCCAAGATTTAAGGGACATAATAAAAATGTAACTTTAAATGATGCTCTTTCAAGCCTAAAATGCCTCCCAGAACTTTTATAAACAGATTCAACATATATATATACAAAATTTGTGCTCTAGTAACTTTTTTTGAAATAAAAGTGAAAATTAATCCGCATGGTGTTGTGGCATCATACCAAGAAAAACTTTACATCTTCAAAATGTGCTTTCTAGTTTGTTTTTATTATAAAAGTGAAAATAAATCTGCATTGTGCTGAAGAAAAATACTAATGTCCTAACGTTCAAACCTGCAGCATTAATTAGCGCCATGTTGTCAAAAATATCTGGACAATTGAATGAAATATGCATGGACCGAAATGATAGCTGTTTTTTTTTTCATTAACAAAAGATGCCTTTACAGTTTTAAGATTATGACCATTCAAAGTATGAGGGTAGTTGGTACAATTTTCAATCATATTCAGATGATGGCTAATACTTGCTGATAAATATGTATCCTCTTAGCAGCAGGGAATAAGTAAATGACAAAGTGTTAATGACCAATATTGGAATTGTGACCTTGACCTTGTGATCTGCTGGTCACCCCCATCCTAAATTTCAAGTTTGAAAGCCATGGATGCAGGCTTTGTCAAGTTGTCACACATACAAGCTTTATGCGTTTAATGTCTCTGCTTTAAAGCTGCACTCTCATAGATTAACCGGTTTTACAACTTTTGTATTTTTTGTCTGCAATTTTTTTAGTGAATAAACAACTCTGACTTGAAAGTAACAAATGAAGACGTTATAGTGAAGGATTTGCCATATCATTTTTTTAATCGTAAAAAAGTCCGTCAACGTACACATATTTGGACTATTCACTAAGAGATGTAGATGAGATGTTCCTCCGTGTCCTTAATCGATCACTTCCTGGCAAGTCAAGTAATATTTATTTTCTGAAGTCGGATGGCATAACAAGTCACATAAGCTCTTATGAGCTTTTTACACCAACTTACATACTATCACATGCATAGTTAATATAAATGTTCAAGTTAAGAGCTAAGTTACTAAAAGTACATACGTGTTACAATATGAAATTAAGCCAGACAACATACAACAATCACAAGCAAATAGCTTCAGTAGCATACAGTCAACTAGATAGCCCATTAAAAGCCCATTAAAGGTACATAAATAGCTCATAAATAACGCATAAATTACAGATAAATAACATAACAAGCGCAGCAAGCATTGGCAACATAGATAATAACAATTAGGGCAATGGACAAGATGCATGCTGATATGGGTACATAAGACACAGAGGCGAGCAGATTAGAATAACTGAGCTTAAGAAATCCAGTATGTTGCCGCCAGTTGACCATGGGAAGCTGAATTCTTTATGTAAATCCACACGATGAGCAGGAGCATTCATCTCCCTGCCAAGTAATAACTAAGGCGCGAAATGGTTAAAAAAGTGGCATTTCGAAAGTCATCTTAATGCTGATTCCATAGTTTGGCGGCAGCATACCGAAAAGATTTCTTGTCATACCTTTCTGTTCTTGGTTGTGGAGCATCAACAATGTTTGTGTGTCTAAAATGATAATTAACAGGTTTATATTTCATAAGAGCATTCAAATATTCTGGAGACATATTGTTCAAAATTTTGTATGTTTTTAAGGCAATTGTTCCTAGTCTTTTAACTTTTAAAGAGATAAGACCAGATATTACAAGTAACTGTCCATAGCTGCTAGTATAGTCTTAGTGCTCTATATTGATTTTTTTCCATTTTCCTGGTGTTCGATTCGTTAGCAATAGAATGCCAACTTAAAGGGCAGTAGCTGAAGTTAGACATCATAAAAGAGTAATAAATTGTTAATCTGCCTAATCTATTTATATGTTTATCTATTCTTTTTAAAACATTCAGTTGTCTGGAGGCTTTTCTACACATACTAGCAACATGTGAAATAAAATTTAGCAAAAAGTGTAGATTAACACCAAGCAGCTTCACTTCGTCGTCACATGATATTTCTATGTAATGGAATTCAAATTTCACTTGCTGCTGGTGTGTTTTCTTGCCAAGAGCTATCGCGTGAAATTTCTCCGGGTTTGCCTTCATCTGATATTTTGAGAACCAGTCTATAAGGGTTAAGCTATCATTTTCTAATGTACTTATTAAATCTGTGAACCAGTGACTTGAGTAAGAAAGAGTGTTATCGTCTGCATAATTGTATAGCTGACTCCTGTAAATGAAGTAGAAGATATCGTTGATAAAAATATTAAAAAGTATCGGACCGAGTATTGAGCCCTGTGGTACACCTTTAACAATGTTGTGATAATCACTAAATATGTTTCCAATTTTTGTACATTGCTTTCTGGAAGAAAGGTAAATTTTGATAAGTCTTAGAGATTGTTCAGAAACACCATAGAATTTCATTTTCAATAACAATAGGTTATGGGGTAAACAGTCAAAGGCCTTTGAGAGATCCATCAGAATTGCTGCCAAATACTGATTTTTGTCTAAGAAGGAAAGGGTTAAATACTTTGTCAAAGAATGACATCAGTTGTTCATAAATGGCCTTCTCAAACACCTTTGACATCACAGGTAAAAGGCTGACAGGTCTATGGTTGTTACTCTTATCTAAAATGCTATTTTTCTTGTGTATTGGAACAACTTGTGCTTTTTTCATATTGTCTGGGAAAGTTGACTCCACTAGATATCTATTCATCATCTCAGTTAGTGGTTGTGCAATAACAGGGGAAGCGATTTTTAACATTTTAAAAGAAATTTTATCACACTTAGTTGCCTTTTTATACTCATATTTCTAATTTGTTTGTTTACAAAATCTACGGAGACAGGTTTAAATTATAACTCTTCAGTAATACGGGTAGTTTCCTTAATTTTATTGATACTTACATGATTGTCATCACAATGGGTGTTACTGTCACCTATATACTTCGCCACATTGATATAGAAATCATTAAAAACATTACTGATTTCAACTTGGTCAGAAATAAGTGAGTCATGTTCACTAAGCACAAAATTCTTTTGACAAGTAGTACCCTTATTAGTGACGAAAGGTTTGATTGATTTCCAAGAGTCAGTTTGCTTACAGCCTACAGAGCATCTGTCTAAGAAATATTTTTTTATTGATTTTTTCTTAATTTTATTAACTTGATTTCTCATTTGCCTGTAGTTTTCCCATTTGGTTGCATTGTTATTCCTTAAATATTTATTAAATAATAAATTTTCTTCTTATAAATGGCTTTTCTTAAGGCAGAGTTCATGAAAGGGGCAGGCTGTAAAGGTTTCCTTCTTTGCTTAATCGGATCATGTTTGTCAAAAAATTCAGTCACACCTGTTGAGAATTTGTCAAAAACTGAGTTAATATCATAACCATTATTAATAAAAGATAAATCTGAGCTTCTAAAATCATTTAAAAATTATGTTTCGCTAAAAAAATTAAAACTCCTGTAGCTAATCCACCTTGCTTTATATTTTGGTACTGTTAAATTTAGAGTAAGACCAATCATGTTATGGCTGTCACTTATGCTACAGTTAAAATTAATAACATCAGGACATTTTTTGTTACATTAGTAAGTTTAACAGTGGGTGTATGATTTGCAGAATAACAAGTAGCTACTTTGACCATGTTAGTCAGGTCAAATATATCACATATCTCATCTATATTTGTACATTTGTCCTTCACAAGGCAGTCATAGTTCAAATCCCCTAGGAATATATAATTATCATAATTTGCAACACTTTTATCTAAGGACTTGTATAAATCATCAACAGATTCAGTATCATTCATACTTGGTATGCAATAAAGTCCTGAGATTAACCATTTAGATCATTCTATCATTACCTCAATGCAGATAGATTCAACAGCACTGAATTCTAAATGTTTCTTCCGATCGCCGGCTAAGTCAGATCTGAGAAAGGCTGCTATCCCTCCACCATGTGCGTTCCTGTCTGCCCTCCAGAAGTGGTAGTTGTCAACTTGAAATTGAGAATCGACAAATCTATCGTCAAGTTTGGTTTCAGAAATAAAAAGTAGGTCAACAGAGTTTTTCAATAATAGTTCTTTCATATGTCTAAACTTATTCGGCAGGCTATTGATGTTCACGTAGGCCGATAAAAAATTGTTTGGATATTCCTTGCGGAGTAGATGTAATTCGCCAAAGATGTCACTGTTGTTTTGTTAGTTTTCATTAATAGTCTTTTCCATATCTTTGGAGGTAATTGACTCCGTAGTATAGTCGCATAAAACACTTGCAGCCGAAAAGAAAGAGTCTGCAAAATGAAAAATTTCACATTGGTTGCATGTCCAAGATTCCGAGCTATTGCCGAGTCTGATGTTCTCTTGTGGAGCAATATTGGCACACTTTGTGTGAATCCATTTGTAACAAGCCTCACTCCCCAATGCTCTGCGATTACTAGCCACTGGTCGGTTGCATTTGCCACATGGGTACTCGGTAGGTTCAGGGTTAAGTGCAATATCTCCAGCCATTACTAACAGGTACCTTTTATAACACTGCCTGATTTTTATAGGCTGTGACTGAACACGTCGTGTAAATTTCAGATGAAAGTAAATAACACTATGAGTGTTCACCGTGTGGTTGGACACATATTGTTCATCGCCAATTTGACTTTCTTTGGTTGTGCAAATGAAATGAAAGCACAAAACAATATCGACGGAAGTATTTTAGCGGCGGATGCCATATTGGTTGGGCACTAGTGCTAGGCGCTTTCCAGGTGATACAGTCAAGCGTCAAATGGCACTGACTTAGGTAAAATATTTTCAAATACGACAAGCTATGATAAAAAATGCATGCGATGAGTTAAGGTGATCAGTAAAACATTTATAAAAGTATCCTTGGTTAAAAAGTTCATTAAAAGTTCCAGGTATCGAAGAAATTCAGTTTTTCTTGATGGAAATTCAGTTAGATGTTATTCAACTGCGCATGCGTCGCGGTTTTGGCAGCTCATTTCTGGATTGTCTCCATCCAAATCAATATCTTTAGACGCTTACATTGATGCCATTTTTGCTTCGACTGATGTTGAAGCAATAACACTAAATACGGGTCGGTTATTTTGTAGAGAAACGTGTTCGAAGTAACTTTCAATTTCATTTCCGCATAATCGCCGCCATATTGTATGACTTTAAAAACTACACCCTATAGTACAGAATAACAATAGGCATTACGTTGACACACTGTGATAGTATAATCCGAATAACTTACTCAAACAAATACAATAGTTCAATTCCTGTTGAAAAAAAAAATCATTTGAAACATAAAAGCTATTTAACAAAATATTACATGACATGAACTCGTTAACCGCGTATGATTTATTTCTTAATAGCTTTTATTCATAAAATATGTTCTTTGCCGGGTCATTCTTGAATGCCGGGATATGTGTGACGTCACACGGGGTGCAAACATGTGGCGTAGCTTACTTTTGGTTGTAGTGTAAAATGAATTCGTATGTAAATGCTATATTTTCATTTTTTTTGTTCAATAGAACTCATCAAATTGCAAGTACGACTATACTAAAAGTAACACGTAATGTTTTGTCATGAAAAAATGCAATAACGTGTTAAATACGCAAGTACTTGACGCACCACATTCACGTTAGCAGTTCTGTTGCTAAGCAGGTGGTGTTTATTAATATATTCATGTTCAATATGTCGTCAAAAGACTGTCGGCTTGGAGCCGACAGTTTATAAATGAGCAATACTGTTTGCAGAAGTTGGGTAACAACTTATTTCGCTGAGCAAAAAAAGGAGGCTTATAATAGTGAACGTAACGTCTACTATTAATGCTTAAAATAGGCCGACCGGATAAAGTATGCATTTTTTTTTAAAATTCAAACGTCTTAAATATTCTGATTTCTGATATCGTCAGATATGCAGGATATGTATCATGCCAATTCGAAATAATTCGAGGAAGCGCCTGTCAAATTGTCGAAGTGTTCAAACCATGTTTATGTTGATAAACTCTTTTTAAAATTCAGTGAAAGCCTTTATTTTGGTCAATGGTCATGTCCGCCGTATGTAGTAGCCCGACTTATACCCAATTTATACATCAACTTGTTGCTTCCAGCGCTTAATTGAAATCGTTTACCAACAAACCCGCACGTGAAACATAGAGATTATCGCATACAATCCGAACATGATATCATTCAGTTAAAGCAAGTAGACGTTGAAAGCAGGAATTAAATATGGACCCCCGACATACACGTGTTTACTCAGGACTTAGAAATATAATAACTTTGAATTAGATGAAATATTTGATGATCTTTTACAAAACAAGCCAGAAACTCATTTTATCATATGGTATGTCGAGGCGTACATCCCTTTGGAGATGACTTACTGGTGTAATGAAGCCTCAACACCAAACGTGTCCTTTCTACACCTTTTTAAGGCGCTGAGCTATGGAAAAAACACAACAGAGTCTGTTAACGATGACCTTGACAAGTTCCAACACCCGGTTGCCAAGTAAATACAATGTTTAACTTTGCGGACAAGATCCGTACGACATGACCATATCTGTGGACGCTTTATATGGAATAAGCTCGGAGGTGTAATTAAGAAAACTATTTCTGCACAAAATACTGTCACTTCCAGAATAGCAAATAACAAAAGAGATCTTTAAAGGATAAAAAGTGGTTTACCTTGGGCTTAATATCCGATATATGTAAATTACTCAATATATACAATCGTTGTTATTGATGTGCATGGACATTTGCGACCAAAATTATATATTGAAGTTTCGTTTGTTTCCCGTCAAAAAGCTCGTTGCCGTTACCTGTCTGGTCGTGTGCCTACAGCGATAATTTAAATAAGGTTCATGACGTTCAAAATGTGAGCTCATAGTGTGTATTATTTTCTTCAGTATTTTCCTCTTCAAAGCCCGTCATTTGAATATGTCAAAGTATGTTCAATTGACAGCAGTTTATAAGTGACTAATGTTCAAACTTCCTGTCTCCCATTTAGTAAAATACTACTAAGGTCACACAAAATTGTTATTTTTTGACCGTCTGATTTATTTTAGTCGAGAAAAGTTAAGTAAATAAAACATATTTTTTTTCATCTATTTGAAGAACAGGAACGGGTGAATTTTAACCTATTTTCCCATTAAACGATTATCCTGTTCATTATCCCTGCTAAAGTGACACTCAAAATCAACATAAATTTTGAATGATAAACCTTTAACTACTTCCTAAATAGTTTTTACAGAAAATATTAATTACTGATCTTGTTAGATTGTAACTGTGTATTTATCAGACATTGTTGTAACGCCTTAAAGTTTAAAACTATTAGAGCAATACTACAGCCTTATTAATATCAACCAGCCTGTATTTGATTTTGGTGGATGATAGGAATATTATATGAAAAACAATAGAAACAGTTTATGTTTAAATGATTAGGCGCAAGGGTATTCAAAATATTAAGTGGTTGTAGATGTAAGGGCATAACCATTCCAAGGTTTCAAACTGCACGTCAACCGCTTTAATGTAAACACGCAGTTAATGAATTCGTGGTCAAGCTGTTAAGATATTGTTTAGACTTATAATCCGTATTGAAAATAATGGACCTCACTTATTTAGTGAAAATAAGAAAGATGTTTATATAAATATTGAATAATAAATGCTGTGTATATAAATTGTGATGGATGGTCGTTTATATTCCAATAACGATGTTCAATTGTTCTATAAAAAGGGCAGTTGGACGAGCTGATTTATTTTATAAATATTAGTCATTCAATAATAAGGTCAGTAAGGATAAAATAATATTCCCCTCTCTTTGTTTTGACTGTAATTAAGCAATTTATAAATTAATGCAAACACATTTAAGATACAACTTCCCTAAATAAACACTAACCACAACATCCTTTAGCATATTGTTTTACGCACTCATTTCACGCAGATTTTTTTATTGCTCATGTCTGCTATCAAACCGGGGTTTTTTTGCCAATCGGATTAGGCAAATCACGTCCAACGTAAACTTTTTACGTCCAGAAAACAGAACAATATATGTACAAGAATTGTTTCTATGCAGTAAAACTGGGCGGCGGTTCCTTTTGGCGTATTTGTCCACCAAGATATGTTGTTTGGGAAACTTTTCTAAAATACCTTCTTAGTAACTGTGTATCAACATATATTGCATTTTAATAAATGCCCGTTTTTCATTCAAACGGTGTTTGTTTTCCTTCAATCCATACTAGTTCGACGTCCCTGTACATATGTTACTTTGACCTAGCTACATAAAATACATAAATGCAATTTTATGCAAAAATAAAATTATTTATGGCGTTGTACAATTATTAAGCTTTATTTCTGTACGTCCGTGACACGGGGTTTAGACAATATCTCGGGAATTAGCTATACGCTCACTTTATCCCAGAAGCCAATCAACTCCCCCCTTACCGTCTCACGTGACGCTAAAGGCCAATCAGAAGGCGTCTGCCATTCTTCTTTATTATTTCTGGCGTATGCAAAGCGCTCGCCAGTCTCTGGAATTTATTTTACCACCACCTCCACACACCCACCACTTTCATTAGTAGCGTTTTTGTAACCCACAAGGTTCACCCTATTTCTTTTCTCCGTTTCTTTCACTTAAAGGCTCCGTACCTTAAGACATAACATTTTTTGTTGTTGTTTTGTTTTTTCCGTGCACCGTTTTGTATTTTCCTTTTGCTTTATTACTGTTATACCGAATATGTACTCCCAATTTTGTTAATTTTGGGATTTAATATTGTTTTTCGTAACTTTATGATTTTCTTTCTGACCTCTTTGTTAAAATATTCATCTATTGAGTGAGCGGTTTTGTCTACCCAGATGTTTTTTCGGAAAACTTTTTCTAAAATACCTTCTAAGTAACTTATCAACATTTATGGCATTATGTTTTCTTTCAATCCATACCAGTTCGACGTCCCTGTACATATGTAACTTTGACCTTGGACAATATATAAAAGCTGTACTCTGACGTAATGACTGTTTTGAGAACATATTTAATTCTTTGTTTTTGAATGAGCCAATTCCTGCATAAATGTCTGAACACCAGTGATACAAGGCTGTTGACAAAATATCAGATCGCAGTTAAAATCAGCTAATTATGAGACAAAACTAAAACAAATGTTCAAACTGTCAATCTGTGAGAGTGCAGCTTTAATGTTTTCAAAAGGTCATTATATAATCAGAAAAAAATGTTCCTTTTTATAATACCTATTTAAGACTACTATTGATATGTCGTTTCAATCATATACTTTTCTTCTTTCATGCATGCATTAAGTGAATGTTCAGTTCACTCCTTTAAACAAGTAAATGTACGTAATACCATGTATGACATCTAAACACATTATTGAGAGAATGATTAAATGATTAGGTTTGACTGTTTATGTTTAAGTATTTAATTATATGAATTTGAGTACACATGAACTGTTATGAATTAAACTAATTCCCAGCAGACACACAACGTCGTTTTAACGTTGAAATATTTTAAGTTTCGCGGTAAGTAGGTGACCCAATATGGGATATACGGGGCAACGGAACCATATCTGGTGAGAGCGAAGCTCGAACCAGAATATGGTTTCCATCGCCCCGTTTAGTACAGTATAGTATTGGTCACGACGTCGATCAACAATATCTTAACATTGAAACAACGCCGAAGCATCAAGGTTGGAACACAGTAAAAAGATGAAAAACTGGCACTCAGTAGCGTTGATTTGGGGTTTTAGACCGAGTGCGAATGTTTATTTATTAATTGTTACTTAAAATAATACGTAATCTTTTTTTAAAATGGCTAGGAACTTTGGTTATCCCTTTTTACTATTATGACCGCAGATACATATTCAAAAACATGATGTGGTCGAGAACATGAGAAAAATATAAAAACAAACAACATAAATGCAATCCGACTGAGGCCTTAAACCGTCAGTAATTGTATAGTATTATCACAAATGAATACAGTGTTTGCGGCATATAACCACAAGGTGAAAACAAAAGCATGAAAAATAAAAACTGCGGCCTTTAACCGTCAGAGATTGTACAAAAAATTGGCAAGAATGACCATTTGGCCATAGAGGCAAGCGGTCCTTATTTTTCATACATTTTCCTTATTTTCCTTATTTTTTTATATTCCTTCGTACTTTTTCCTACTTTTTGGTCCAAAACTCCTGAAATTTCCTACTTTTTTGGTTCAAGTTGTGTATTTCACAATTACCTTATATTAATAGTTAGAAAATGGTAGTATATTTGTAGGATCTTTTTAATTGGAAGTGCATAGAAGACTGGAATCATCTTGATGAGACTGTACAGACTGGGGGTGCAGACTGGGGGCCTGTGGCTGCTTACTTCATGGTAAGAATTGACTTTATTAGTTTTGCGTCTTGTTTATGTTGTATAGTCATTCCAGAACAATCCTATATTTGACATGATTCAGTACTCAGTAGAGATTTTGTCAATGTTAAATGTTCTCAGTGATGATATGCGGTGCCACAATGCCTTTATAACATAGTAAAACCATACACAATATACATGTACAATCCTTTGGATAATTATACATGTACAATCCATTCGATAATTGAAAATCATTTTAAAAATTGGTATGTAATTTCATGTATATTAATGATAGTTTTAAACTAAATAGGTTGTATAACTTGTAAGTGAAACTTTACTTGATAAATTTCCCCCCATTTAAATTATCACCTATATTTTGTAAAACCTAATATGTTTTTTTTTTAAAGAAGATCTTTTCATTACTAAAATATTTGTAAAATAGATTTTTAGCTAGAGTCCACAGTTATAGTCCAATGTTCATGAAACATGGGTAGAATGTTTGTCTATGAAAAGGATTTAGAATATATGTCATGTGGGTTAAAAAAGTTGGTCACTGGTCAAATTGAAGAAAAACCTAATTAACAGCTTAGCAGCCACATTTTTAGCCATATTTTCATGAAACTTGGCCAAAATGATAGTCTCAATAAAATCTCAGTCAATTTTGAATATGCACAGTCAAAAACTAGGTAAGTATGTCAACCAACTGAAAAAAGTAACAGTTAAGAGTTAACATTTTGGTTAAATCTTCAAGAAACTTGTTACTCGGGTGAGAACTATAGCTCTTTTGTTTCCTGTAGTATGTGATGTGATATTCATTACAAAAATATATTTAAAGCAGTAAAATATCTGTCACCATTTTTCAACTTAAACTCTCTCAAGTCATTATTTTACACTATGTTTGTCATTATACTTGAGATAGCAACATATATTTATTTTACAACTTCAGTTTGTTTATATAACGATAGATTTTCATTAACCGTCTTTTGAAATACTTGGTGCATTATATTTTGAGTAATTATTTGTTGACACAATTACAGATAAATACACTGTGCTTGTTTCATCATAAACATTTAATAAAAGGCATCTATTCAGATGATTTTTAACTATCCTGTACCATATATGGTAAATACTGGCAATGGCACAAACGTCTGAGAGAAAATTGTGTTTTTCAAAAGCAATTTGGAAATACCAAACCTGTCTGCTTGATTGTCTGCTGTTTTGCTATTTAGAATGTTATTTGATTTTTAACTGTGTCTGAAGGCACACAGTGTTGATATGTTGTTTGATCCTTTTGTCCATATAGTTTAGTATCATAGCTTTTGAAACAAGAAACAGTTACAAAATCAGATGCATTAATATGGTGATGGTGATATACTAATCTTTAGCTTTTAACAGGGATTATTATGATGCACTAGTATGATAAACAATGGCTGGTGGAAAAACAAAATTTAATGAATCCTGGTTGGAAGAAGTTGACTCAAGTGGTAATAAACTATCATCATGGTGCAGAAGAGATGTCAGTGATATTTTTGCTGCATTTTGTTTTGTGTGTCAGAAGACAATATCATGTACAAATGCTGGCATGAAACAACTCCTGAAACATACTGATGGACAAAAACACAAGGAAAGGATAAAATGTAGACTGGACAGTTCCCAGAAAAATATCTTTCTTAGTGATGACAACAACCAAGCACATCATCAGCAACTCAAGGTGGTGGAGATGCTGGTGAAGCCAAACAGAATATGATACAACTTCAGTCCTTGTCTGTCAAACAACAAGTGCAGAATGCGGAAATTCTATGGGCTCTTAAAGTGGCAGAGAGTGGATATAGCTATAGGTCTTGTGATGGGACCCCTGAGCTTTTTCAGGCCATGTTCCCTGGAAACATAAGCAAGGACTTTCAGATGAGTCGATCAAAAATATCATACATGATGTCAGATGGACTACGCCCATATTTTCGGAAAAGGATTGCAGAAAAAATACATGAGTCTAAGTGTTCATTTACTCTCCAATATGACGAAACAGGAACTGTGCAGGGAAAGAAACAGTGTGATATTCTGCTTCGGTTTTGGGATGAAGGACAAGTCCGTACTGTTTTTCTAAAGAGCTTACTGTTTGGTCATGCGAAAGGGAAGGATGTTGGGCAAGTTCTTTTGGACTGTTTATCAGAACCTGGTTGTGAGATTCCTTTAAACCAGTTATTGTCCCTTGGTAGTCATGGTCCCAACGTTAACAATCAATATGGTCATATGTTAATAAGCACAAGACAGAAATTGGTCACACTGGTTTAGTGGATTTTATTCCTTGTCGAGTACATGTTGTCCATAATGCATTTCGCAAAGGCTTGTATGTCTTTGGAGAGGGAGCTGAGCAGTTGTCCATGGACCTCTTCCAATGGTTTAAAAGTCATACCTGTCAGAGAGAAGACTACAGTTTGACCCTTGCAGACTTGGGTATGGATGAAGAGATGTTTGTGCGTCATGTCCAGTGTAGATGGCTCACTCTACTGCCAGCTCTTGAAAGAGTTGAACGACATTGGAAAGCAGCAAAAAACTACTTCTTAAAGGAGCTTCCAAGAAGCTAAAAATGTGAGATATCAAAGGATATGTGAGATGTTGAAGTCAGTTTCTACATTAGTTAAAATCCAGTTCCTTTTGAGCACAGGCCCCATCTTTGAACGCTTCTTGACCCTGTTTCAAAAGCAGGAACCACTTGTACACCTCCTGTATGCTGAATCTTCAGAACTTCTGAGAACCTTGCTGCTCAGGTTCATGAAACAAGATGTAGTAGTTACAGCCAAAGGATCAAAACTGCTTGATGTTGATGTCAAAGATCCCGAGAAATGCCTTGACTTGAATAAGATGGAAGTTGGTGGAAACACTCCAGAAACTTTGTCAAAACTAAATACTGGAAAGCAAAAGGTAATGCTATATGACATAAGAAAGTTCTACCAGGAAGTTACAAGTTACTTGTCCAAGAAACTCCCAATCAGTGTTCCACTGATAAAGTATGTTCAGTGCCTTCATCCAGAAGTACGTGATCAGCAAACAGCATCTGGATTGCTGAAAAACCTGAGCCAGTCATTGCCAAATGTACCAAAAGAAGAATTGCCTCTGGTATGTGATGAATGGAGAATCTATTGTATGGAAGAGATTCCTGACAACATCATCTATGATGAGAAGGGTGATATTAAAAGGATAGACCAGTACTGGAACCATGTTCTAAGCTTGAAGAACTCAAATAGCAAACTGCGATACCCTTATCTGAAAAAGGTTGTTACATCTTGCCTTTGCCTTAGCCATGGCAATGCTGATGTTGAAAGAAATCTCTCGACAAACAAAAAGCTTTTGACAAATGAAGGACTTTGCTCTCGAAGACGTCATTGAATGGTTTGAGAATCACCAGAGATTCCATTGAAAGTTATGGATCTGCAGCTAATGTACCTCTTACCCAAGAAATGAAAAACAAAGTCAAGGAGGCTTACTCCTGTTACCAGAGTAGACGAGAGGAAGAAAAAGCTGAAGAAATGTTAAAGAATAAGCACAAAAAGGATGTGGCTGAGCAAAATGAAACAGAACAGAAGTTGTTGAAAGAAAATGAAGAAAGGAAGAGAAAGATCCAACAAAAAGAAATGCAGGATAAACTAACAGAGGAGGAACTTAGTAGTAAGATGAAAAAAGCAACTGATGTTTTTGAAGAAGCTAATAAAAAGTTGTCAGAGGCTATTAAAAAGAAAGATTTCACTCTACTGAACATAGCCCAAGGTTTGTTAGAAGTTGCCAAAAAGGACTTGGATAAGGCAACGGAAGCATTAGTGAAATGCACAGAGCAAAGAGAAGAAATTGATATTAAACGCAGGAAATTGATTGATAGTTATACACAGAGGTACAACACAAAAGTTGCAAGCTGTTCACAGTCAGATAAAACCAAACTATGCTAAATCGACAACTAAAACTTGCAATTTGTGACTAATGAAAAAAGTATAACAAACCAGTACCCAATGACTACTTAAGAAGACATTAAGGTGGCTCAGTGTTCTAATATTTTAGAAGATTACTTGGACAATTGCTCATATAAAATAATGTGCTTCCCACTAACATGCAAATAGTGTATAACATAGATAAATTGGGTGTACATGATACTGGTTGCTGTTTTGAAAGCTTTGCTGTATATGTGCTCTATCTTGATTTGTTGATTATGTTAACCAAATCAAAATGTTCCTATTACTATGTCAGAATTATATGTGCATGATAGCTAGATGTAAGCTAACCATATAGGCTTGTGTACCTAGCTTGTAAACACATTGTATAAATCTTAAGAATGCTTACTAGTAGCTTATATTACCTGAAATTGATGCCTAGTATCTCTTATTGCACTATTTTACTAATACGTTTTTATATTCACCTTTGTAAACATAGCTTTTGTATGCAAATAATATGTTTGCTATGCACTTAATACCATTACCGTTCTTTTATAAAGATTTTACTGTGCAATACCTTTGTATGTTGTTTGACTGTTTGATTTAATAAAAAACTTTATTCCAGATCACACCAAGGTGAAAGATGTATGAGAGTCAAAATACCAGTCTATGCAGTCTCGTCAAGATGTATTCCAGTTTGCAATTAATGTCTGTGAGTAATACAAAGTTCTGCCCAGGTATGTAAAACTCCTACTTTTTAGTACAAATTCCTTACTTTTCCTACTTTTCTCCTACTTTTTGGTAAATTTTATTCCTACTTTTCTCCTACTTTTTACAAGAGGTTCACTTGACAGCCTGTAGAGGCTGTTTGAGATCAAAGGTAAAAGAAGGTTACATGGCACTTAATAAAAACTGCGGCCTTCAATCGTCAGACTATAAACACAAAAACAAAAAAACAAAAACGCAATACTTAAAGGCAAAATCTAACCGTCAGACTATAAACACAAAAACAAAAAAACAAAACGGCAATACTTTAAAGCAAAATAATTACAGCAATGAAGTGTACCACAGTTGTGGTAAAACATTTAGCACAGGTTTACCGCGGCCTTAAACTGTCGGTTAAACCAGTGTAAGTCATCGAATTATATCAGTAAACATACATGTACATAAAAAAGTGCACTGCGGCCTTAAACCGTCGGTAAAACCAATGTATCTTTAGAACTACATGAGTCAACGTACACATAAAAAAGAGCACCGCGGCCTTAAACTGTCGGGTTAACCTGTGTATCTTTAGAACTACGACAATGAACAACATATAAAAATGAGCACCGCGGCCTTAAACCGTCGGTGAAATGGTTCTAATGTTTATACAGCAAATAACAGCAGGAAAATAGAAATTGAAAAACCACCGCGGCCTTAAACCGTCGGTGAGACTGAGTTATGCAAAGTGTAGTGTTAACCGATGGTAATGGCATTCAATATCCTGGGATACTTAAGAGTGATGAGTAGATCTGCTATATAGAACCGTCAGAACTAGTGGTCAAGACGGATATGAAATAATAGGATGATCTGCTGTCTTTAACCGACAGATCAAAACCGTGTAAGTAGGAATGTAAGCATGAGGGGAGGGTTTCAACGTGTGAGAGGTGACGTGTATTATAAGGAAGCAGCTGAATGCCGCTGGCAAGGTTATTGGATATGAGAAATAGTGATGTTGTTGGGGCATGTATAGCTGAAAATGAAACAGGTGGTAACCTGTATACCAGAAAAGGGCAAAAAAAGAAGAGCATTGAAAAGTGCGGTTTGAGGAAATAGGGTAACAGGGCCTAAACTAAGCACAATGTAGTGTGCACCTGAAACATGGGGGGATTTATGTTTGACCAATGAAATTGGGTATAGTGTGTCATGGTAATTTGACGGTGTCTCGTTTGCTTGAGAACTTGCAGTGGTAGGCTGCGTGGGACCCCCTGCAGAAACCACAGATGTGAGGGTGCGGGTATTTGGCATTGTTAAAAGCGTTCTTTTGTTGAAATTCCAGCAGGTCTTGTCATTGAACCTATGGATACGGTGGCTGTGCGAGCTATGAAAAGATGTATGGCGGGGAGGTGAAAACGGAGTGGGTTGTTGATGGAAAGATGTACACACCCTAAGCCAAAACTCAGTATGCAATATATCCCAGGGGAGGGGGACGGACTCTCGTAACCTTCTGAAATGGATGTCGTAATGGTTAAAAGCAAGACCAGGACAGCGAGCTGCAATGTCCCGGACGATTACGGCGTACTTCATAAGCTGTGCAACTTCATGGGGAAATTTGGTTGTATACACTGCTGTGAATTTGATAAAAGCTGATGTCCAGGACTCTATGGTTATGATTTTCTGGGTGCGGATGGAGGGTCGAAGTGTAAGGTTCGAGTGTTGATCGAGTTGAAATAAGAATTGGGGATCGCAGGTAGACGAAGGGAAAGAGGGTAGTTGACAAGAGAAGTCGATGAATTAATTTCTCCAAATATATTTGCAGATTGGCCTCTTCATTTGGTTGAGGATGGGTGTAGTAATTGGCTCGGTGTATTGAATGCCATGTAATATCAGCTTGCTTGTGTGATTGGGACTGGCGTGTTGAAAATAATTAGTTATGAAATCATCAGAATCATAAGCACTGTCGATCTGCAAATGACGCGGGAGAGGTTGACTCAATGTCAGGCGATGCTGAGAGTGTGAAACAACTGGAATGTTCTGTAGACCATGAAGAGGTTGATCACAGCGTGGAAGCGTAGCACCAGGAGAGGGTTGTAAACAAGGGACTTGTTTGTTTGTTTGTCGCCAGCTGGAATAGAACCATGTAACCTGGTAGTGGTCTCATGAAGTACAGGTCCCGGTGGGAAGACTGTTGACAGCGAAATATTGTGGCCAGCATTGCAGGTGGTAGTGGCATGGGTAACAGTCCGTGTGTATTGGGGCTGTGCAATCATGTGAACAGAAGGTTGTTTCCCCTGTCTGTATATATGGCAAGAAGATTCCGAAGGTGCCTGTCTTTGATTGTCAGCAGGTGTCATCTGAAAGGAAAGTTAATATTGAGAAAGGGATACCACCAAAGAGGGTTCCCAAATTTAATTATAATAAAGTGTTGGGGTTATTACTTATGATGAACCCAGACATTGGTAAGAGGTAAAGTAATCTGAAATCATAACCAAGGGCGTAAATTGACCGTTATTAGTGCGAGTCATATTTGAATAGTTGAGAAACACTTGAAGGTTGTAATGTATAATCAGAATCATGTACCCCAAGTACATTTTTTTGATTTTTTGAATAGCAAGGTGTGTTAATAAAGCCAAGCTGTGAGCACTGGTAGTACCCATGGCGTGTTAATGAAACCAAAGAAAAATTATGCTACAACGTAACTTAGCCGAGCCGTAATTAAGAATAAAGGTCATATCAAATGGTGTGAATAACTAAATCAACGATGGAACAGAGCTCGATTACTTAACCATGCCATAAATCATGTAGTGCATATAGTGTAAACCTAATTATGGCAAATGATGGATCCGGGCCTGTTAACTAATGCAGTCTTGTAGTAAACATAGTAGACTTAGTACTCGTGGGGTAACGAAGACATGATAAATGCGAAGACAATATGCGTTTAAAAAGGCGAACCGTTAATACAGTAGTACACATGGTGTAGAAATAAATCAAATTCAATGATAGAAACGCAAAAGCTACCAGTTAATAATGTAGTACACAAGGTGTGCAAACTAAAAAAACCTATTTTTGCATGCATGCTAAGTAATGGGACATGGCGTGTAAACTAAGCCAAGCCGTAAGTAATACACATGGTGTGATAACTAAACCATGGTAAGCAATTGGACAAGGCGTGTAAACTAAGCCAAGCCATAAATAATACACATGGTGTGTATCTAAACCATGGTAAGCAACGGGACATGACGTGTAAACTAAGCCGAGCCGTAAATAATACACTTGGTCTGATAACTAAACCATGGTAAGTAAAAATTAGGGACATGGCGTGTAAACTAAGTCAAGTCGTAAATAATACACAAGGTGTGATAACTAAACCATGGTAAGTAAAAATTAGGGACATGGCGTGTAAACTAAGTCAAGCCGTAAATAATACACATGGTGTGATAACTAAACCATGGTAAGTAAAAATTAGGGACATGGCGTGTAAACTAAGTCAAGTCGTAAATAATACACATGGTGTGATAACTAAACCATGGTAAGTAAAAATTAGGGACATAGCGTGTAAACTAAGCCAAGCCGTAAATAATACACATGGTGTGATAACTAAACCATGGTAAGCAATGGGACATGGCGTGTACACTAAGCCAAGCCGTAAATAATACACATGGTGTGATAACTAAACCATGGTAAGTAAAAATTAGGGACATGGCGTGTAAACTAAGTCAAGCCGTAAATAATACACATGGTGTGATAACTAAACCATGGTAAGTAATAAGACATGGCATGTACACTAAGCCAAGCCGTAATATAATACACATGGTGTGATAACTAAACCATGGTACGTAATGGGACATGGCGTGTAAACTAATCCAAGCCATAAATAATACACATGGTGTGATAACTAAACCATGATGAGTAATGGGACATGACGTGTAAACTAAGCCAAGCCATAAATAATACACATGGTGTTATAACTAAACCATGGTAAGCAACGGGACATGACGCGTAAATTAAGTCAAGCCGTAAATAATACACATGGTGTGATAACTTAACCATGGTAAGTAAAAATTAGGGACATGGCGTGTAAACTAAGTCAAGCCGTAAATAATACACATGGTGTGATAACTAAACCATGGTTAGTAAAAATTAGGGACATGGCGTGTAAACTAAGTCAAGCCGTAAATAATACACATGGTGTGATAACTAAACCATGGTAAGTAAAACTTAGGGACATGGCGTGTACACTAAGCCAAGCCGTAAATAATACACATGGTGTGATAACTAAACCATGGTAAGTAATGGGACATGGCGTGTAAACTAAGCTAAGCCGTAAAAAATACACATGGTGTGATAACTAAACCATGGTAAGTAATGGGACATGGCGTGTAAACTAAGCCAAGCCGTAAAAAAATACACATGGTGTGATAACTAAACCATGGTACGAAAAGAAAAATGTGGCGTGTAAACTAAGCCACACAAAAATTATTATAATATTAGAAGCACAGAACTTGCTAGAATATGGAAAAAACTTCATATCTTTTCAAGTAAAAGCGAATGGATCCAGGGCAGCGACCACAGCAGCATGGGGATGTTGGCGAAGCGAAGAGAGCATGTGACGGAAAGGTGGCAATCGTCCAAAGTGAAATGGTAGAATGCATCAACTGAACGGGTCCTGAAACCTTTTTGTCGAATGACTGGAGATACGCGCATGTGGTAGTCCAATGTTAAACAATAAGTCCAAATCAGAAATATGCTGAGCAACGTATTCTTGGTTAACATGGGTTTAACAATGACCAGCACGAGAATGATAAGGGCTGAAATCATACACCGTGTTCATATTATCCATTGTTTGAACTAAGCACCACGAAAACTCCAAGCATAGCACGTAAGGAGGCCCATTTAAGTCCGTATTGGGTATCAAATCACAATAATGACAGAAGAGTTCTTGAGGACTTGTAGATGTAGTATCAAAATTGCGATACTGGGAGCTGCCACCTTGAGTCACGTGATCCCGTAAACAGCCGATTTGGTTGGTTGTCTTTTCCGCACAAAACTTCGCTATAAAACAGGGTCGCCACCCTGACATGTTTAGTCCAAACCGTAAAGTATAGCAAACAGCTATAAATGTCATAAGTAAATAACCGTGAAAGGTACAAACGTTTCATGTATTATATGAAAACTAAAATAAAATGCCGAGGCTTTCGCCCATGCTAAAAATATATCAGTAATGGCTACAACGTATCGCGATTGGCTGTTCAGAGCCACATGAGATAAAACTTAAAGGTGATTGGCTGAGGCAATAATTTATGCAGGATGCTGACATGGTTAAATACCACTAAATTAATATATATACAAAAAGCTACAGAAACATGCTCAGTAGCAAAATGTTTAAACATAAGCCCGGTTTAGTGGCAACAGGCAACGCCAAAGACATAGAACACAAAATCACAAACAAGAAACATAGAACAGCACACAACTCTACAAACAGCACAGTGCATAAATACTATATATAGAATATATATATAAATAAATAGTTGGTATGTTTATCAAGAATTGTTAGGTACCGCCTTGGAACGGTCAGTAAAATGTAAATTTACTGGGGGTTTAAACCAGTTTATTTGCACAAACCTCACTCTTATCCCAACAACTCTTAATAAAGATAAAACGCAAAGATAAATCTTTATTTAATGTTTGAACAATTCCATAAATAATTTTATGTTTCCATAAAATTCATAAATACATTAATGTAAACATTCAGGATTAGGCTGTTGTTTATCAAGATAAGATTTAATTTAAAGCTGCACTCTCACGGATTGAACGTTTTGAAAACTTTTATTTTATTTTCTGTCTTGGAACGAGCCAATTTATGCGGAAATGCATGTAAACCAGTTATATAAGACTGTCGACAAAAAAATCTTACTTAGTAAGCCATTTATAAAGTGGTTAATATTTGCGAGACATTATTCATTAATATTCCTCATTGTATTTTTGCCTTGGAGGTTGGAGATATTGCAACTTAATTAAGTTTAGTGTAACTGCACACTGTATAGTTTGTATTGTTACCCCTGTCATAAATAAGCCTCGTTTTGGATGCGCAGCAGCGAAACTTTTCAGAGTAGTTTTACAAATTTATTTTAATATTATACCTTTTTATTCATTAGTAACATTGCTATATTGTCGGTTATTCACTAAGTCTACGTTTCTGTTCTCCTTATTTTCCTTGTCGATGACGCGTTGATTTTCTAAAGGATATGTTTTTATTCTTGTTTACTTACGCTATCTTGACCTACTTCTCTTGTTGAGACATTTTAGCTTCATTAAATTCATTTTATGTAATACGACGACGTTTTTATCCTATTGATTCGAGGCGTTTTGATTTTAGGCCATTCATTTACGAAACGTCTCTCTTCAAGCTGTGTCAAAATGGGCAGGCTAATATAAACATTGATTCCAGTAGGTTGCAGGGTTTTTGGCATGGACAGGGAGGAGACACCATTGTACAACCAATCATTCTAAATCTCTCTGGAGGGAACTACATAAGGCTACTGACCTCGATGCTGCAATGACTTTTGTAGATATCGGAAGTTACGACCTTTGCAATCCGACTTCTACTCCGTCTTTAGTAGCCAATGCTATTATTTCTTTTGCACAGAATATATTGTCAGGAAGTTGCAAAGGTGTTGTCCTCAGCGAAATATTACCCCGGCAGGGAGCAGCAGTATACAACCAACGGGTAGCAGACACAAATGAGCAGTTTGAGGGTTTCTGCCTTGGTGCATCCCAGGTTATCTTTCGGCGACACGCCATGAACAACTACAATAAGCGTTTCCACGCGTTGATCCTTGCCGAGGCAGGAGGACGTACTTCATCTCGGTTCGGGGTGCAGTACGCTTTGCGGAGCGTTACCTTTGATTATACAGTCCCTGCATTGCTGGCGGGTATGTATTTATAGCCGTGTGGCTTTCTATTTTGGTTGATAGTTTGACTTGGCTACCCCTGACGGGTTCATTTGCATAGTACACATGAGGAGGTACTTCAGCTCGGTTCAGGGTGCAGT